>NC_042617.1:257300687-257582760 GCF_901001135.1 Rhinatrema bivittatum | reverse complement strand
CAAGGTGCACAAAAAAAGCAAACAGAATGTTGGGAATTATTAGAAAGGGAATGGTGAATAAAACAGAAAATGTCATAATGCCTCTGTATCGCTCCATGGTGAAGCCGCACCTTGAATATGTGTACAATTCTGGTGGCCGCATCTCAAAAAAGATATAATTGTTAAGGAGAAGGTATAGAGAAGGGCTACCAAAATGATAAAGGGAATGGAACAGCTCCCCTATGAGGAAAGACTAAAGAGGTCAGGACTTTTCAGCTTGGAGAAGAGATGGCTGAGGGGGGATAAGATAGAGGTGTTTAAAATCATGAGAGGTCTAGAACAGGTAGATATGAATCGGTTTTTTTACTCTTTCAGATAATAGAAAGACTAGGGGGCACTCCATGAAGTTAGCATATGGCACATTTAAAACTAATCGTAGAAAGTTCTTTTTCACTCAACGCACAATTAAACTCTGGAATTTGTTGCCAGAGGATGTGGTTAGTGCAGTTAGTATAGCTGTGTTTAAAAAAGGATTGGATAAGTTCCTGGACGAGAAGTCCATTACCTGCTATTTATTAAGTTGACTTAGACAATAACCACCGCTATTACTAGCAACGGTAACATGGAATAGACTTAGTTTTTGGGTACTTGCCAGGTTCTTATGGCCTGGATTGGTCACTGTTGGAAACAGGATGCTGGGCTTGATGGACCCTTGGTCTAACCCAGTATGGCATGTTCTTATGTTCTTATGTTCCCTTGTGCGTGCCAACCCCGATTTTATAACTTGCATGCGCCTGTGCACGCAAGTTATAAAATTGGGTGTACATGTGCGCGCGCCAGGTAACGTGCGCACATGTACGCCCGCGCGCAACCTTTTAAAATCTACTCCAGTATGCAGAAGGCAGTAGGATCAAGCAATGGCTTGATGTGCTTCAGAAGTCGTAGTTTGTAAAATGAGGTTTTAATTGTGGATTTAATATATGTTAACGTCGATCTCAGACGGCTTCAACCTCTGTGCCTCACCTTTCTTCCTTCTCTCTCCTCAAGCCTTGGGAAGATGGCTGCTGCCAAGTCTTCATTCCGCTCACTCCGGCGCGCCCAGAACGGCAACAACGATGGTGTTTGCCATGTTTCTCCTGAGGGCCTCCTAAGGTGCATGCGCCCATGCCACCCATGTCTTTATCCACGTCATGGCGGGAACCTCGCGGGGCGCCCGCTCCGAGTGACATCACGCCATCCGGGTATTTAGCCTGCCCTTCGTTTGCTAACAAACTGAGTTAACAAGGATCGAGAACGGATCGAGAATGGATCGTGTATGGATTGGAATGCCTCTGGTCTAAGCTACTCTGCCGCATCCTTGCTGCCGCTGGAAGCTCTCTCTGCCCTTCAGGGTCTTTCATCTCTAACCTGGGTACCCGCTTCTCGGGGCCCTTATGCTTTCTTTCAGGTACCTATCTGGGTTACCAGGTACTCGCTCCTCGAGGGCCTGCTCTCCCTACCTTGGTGCTTACAGTTCTACTACTTCTGCCTGCCAGGATTTTCATCAATACAGCTATCTACTTCAGTGAGTAGCTAACATTCAGGCCGATACAGTAAGGGCACGTAAGAAAACGTGCGGCAGTGCCAGGCGCCCACTCGTTTGCCGCGCGCACAGTTCGGATCACATACCGCTCGATACAGTATTTAAATTAGATGCAAATGCAAGCCGCGTCCAAAGTGTGTCCATGAAGCGTCCATGAAGCGCAATCCATTTTACTGTATAGAGCGCTATACAGTATACAGGAAATGGATGGTTCTCCTACGCTCGGGCATCGGGGATTGCCAGTCCCCTCCACCCCCCCCCCCCCCCCGAAGCAAGGCGCTGGGCGAAAATCGACTCGACATGTTATTAAAGCAAATAGAAATTGTAACAAAAGTAAACTTACTACATGCTTCCAGCAGCCCCAGTCCTCTCTCCCCTCCTCCCGAGGTGCCCACAGCAGCTCCCCTGCCTCCCGGGGGCAGCCGGCGGCGAAAGCGGCTTCCAGCAGCCCTGCCAGCGAAGGTGCATGAACGCACGTCCAATTTGGGTGCTCAAGCAGCAAAGGCGCATGAGCACACGCCGTGACCTTGGACGTCCATCCGGGCGCTCAGGTCACGACGTGCGCTCATGCGCCTTCGCTGCCTTGAGCACCCAAATTGGACGAGCATTTGTGCACCTTCGCCGGCGGAGCAGCTGGAAGCCGCTTTCGCCGCCGGCTGCCCCCGGGAGGCAGGGGAGCCACGGTGCACGCCTCGGGAGGAAGGGAGAGAGGACTGGGGCTGCTAGAAGCATGCAGTAAGTTTACTTTTCTTACAATTTCCATTTGCTTTAATAACATGTCGAGTCGATTTTCGCCCTGCGCCTTGCTTCGGGAGGGGGGGAGGGGAGAGGACTGGCAATCCCGATGCCCGAGCGAAGGAGAACCAGGCCTGAGTGTAGGAGAACCAGGCCACACCATGTTACTCGCTTGCTCCAACCCACCCACTTATTTGACCGGAGCCTGCCTATTGCTGTCACATCCCTCTAACGCCAGGGTCAGGGTAGGCAGTAAATTAGCGGGTTAAAGACGCGGCAAAACAGTTGGTTAAAAAGGCGATAATTGGACCGCACGTTACTGTATGGGAGGGAATAGCTAATCCGATCGTTTACATATCATATACATGCTGCGGGCGGAAAGGGATATGCGTCGTCGATTTAAAGAAGTGGTAAGGATTGGTAAAAATGGATAGTGAATCACGGGTTAGACTTACGTGGCCAAATTGTGGGGACAAAGCGGGTTAGAAACAGGGTAACCGCGGCTGCGCTGTACTGTATAGGCCTGATTGTCAGTTTGTCTCATCTTCAGCTTCATCAGTCAGTGCTGGGAGTCTGCATCTGGGACTCTCTCTTCTACCCAGCGCTGCCTACCATTTACACGAACGTGGGACTGGTCTCCTCTCCTGAGGACCCCTGGACTAATTCTACTGGGTTACCTCACTGCTGCCACCCCTGGGCAGTACCACCAAGCTGTATAATAAATACAAATTCTTTGTGTCTGCATGTACAGAGTCTAGCCTAGTACTGCGTTTCCTCATGGGGCTCCTCCCCGTGGGAGTGGCCATCACCGCAGTACCCAAGAATCCACTCCAACACCTCAAAACCTTAACAGACATATTCAAGTTGGGGGTCAAGTATGATACCAAGGTTGCAAATCTGCTTAGAAATGTTGATTGATAAAGTTAGGGATATTTTCAAATTGAGGATGTCCTAAGATCATTATTTCAGTTTTTGTTTAATTTAAACTAAGATTATTGTGAGATAGCCATGTTTTAACTGAAGAAAGACAAAGTTGGATGAATTGTAGAGTTCCAGTCATACAATGGGGAAAGTAGAATTGAATTTCATCAGTGTACAGATGTTAAGATACTCCAAGAGTGGAAAGAAGTTGACAGACTGGAGTAAGGTAGATACTGAATAAGGCAGCTGAGAGAAAGGAGCCCTGTAGGATTCCTGTCTTTAAAGGAAATTGAGATGAGCTAGTATGATTTATATAGATCCATTGGGCTCTATTTGAGAGATAATAATTGAACCAGGAGTGACTGTTCCAGAAATGCCTATGGTGGAAAGCCTACAAAGCAGTATTTCATTTTTAACCGTATCAAATGCAGCAGAGAGATCTAAAAGATGGATACATAAGATGTACCTGCATCAAATCCACAATGAACTATGTCAGTGCTTGATGATTATAGCATTTCTGTGCTATAGTTAGGCCTAAAGCCAAACTGATATTGGTGTAACAGGGAGTATTCATCAAGGAAGGTTGTAAGTTGCTTTAACACAACCGATTCAATGATTTTGGATTGAAAAGGAAGAGAGGAGATAGGGCAAAATTTGCAGAAATCTGGATTAGTAGTGGGGGGTTTTTTAGAACCGGAGTGACAGCAGCAATTTTTAGAGAGTCTGGAAGAATGCCAGCAGAGAGAGAAGAATTAACAATATTGGCAATCGGCAGGGCTATATCTTCTTTAATGGCTTTAAGAAGAACAAAGGAGCAAGGTGACAAAGGGTGAGAGGAAGGTTTCATTTTTTTAAATTATTTGTAAGATTTCTGTACTGGTGATGGTATCGAAGGTGTCCCAAGTACAGGCAAAGGAAGTAGTTGAGATAGTTGGAAGTGAGGTTGGAAATGTTTGAACTACATTTTGAATTGAAAAAATTTCCCAAATGAATTGTATAATTCATGTGGGGGGCTTGTATCAGGATATTTATGGTTGTGGCTATGATGTGTTGTAATTGATTTGATGGTATTAATTAAGACTGTAGGGTTGTTATTGGATGGTTGAATATGTTTTGAGAAATAAGTTTTTTTGGCGGTATTGCTTGCTGTACAATATAATGAGAGTTCAGAGTTGAAGAAGCTGAGGCTGACAGCTGTTTTTTTTTTCCAAACATTTTCTAATCTATGTAATTTTCTTTTATGTAAAGCTAAGTATGAGTATACCAGGGCACATAGCAGGTTCTATGCTTGTTTAGTATTCAGATGGGAGCAAGTTTGTCCATGGTTTTTAGCAAAGCAGAGTCCCATGTATTTACCATTTCATGAGGATTGGAGTCAGGTATGTTGACAATTAGAGGAAGTATGGTTTCAGTAAGAGTGGTCTATAAGTGGTCTATAAGTTGTATTAATTATGTAATGGTCTGACCAGACAATAGCAGAGACTAAGCTGGTAAATTTATTCCTGGGCTGGACTTCCCCAACTCTCCTATAAACTGTTCAATCACTGTGCTCACTACTAGTGCCATGGGGGCAAGAATCTTTATGGCAGAACAAGGAACACAGGTGCAGTGCAGCAGATCTAGCTTTCTGTGGGCCAGCTACAGGGATGCAGCAAGCCAGTTTTTGACAGAAAGAAGACAGTGTTCTATTAAGTGATTTCCAGGAAGTTACCAAAGACTTAATCCAGTAATTTGACATAGAGATTATTCAATAATAGAGATGTGAATCGTGTGCCAGATCGTCTTAACGATCAGATTCAGCTATGGGGGGGTGGGGGGGGAAATCTGATCGTTAAGATATGTGAATTGGAATCGTTTCTGATTCCAATTCACATCGCTAATTTTTTTTTAGGGAGGCCCGCGCTGCTAAAAAAAACCCCACCCGACCCTTTAAATCGACCCCCCTTAGCCTCCCCCACCCTCCCGACCCCCCAAAACCTTTTAACATTACCTGGTGGTCCAGGGGGGCCTCGGGGAATGATTTCCTATTATAATAGGGGCTGATGAGTAATGATGGCCGGTGCCATCTTTAAAGATGGCGCCGGCTATCCAGTGCTCCTACCATGTGACGGGGCCGGCCAATGGCATGGATACCCTGTCCCATGGTAAGGGCAAAGGGGCATCGGTGCCATTTTTTTTTAGCGCAGCTGATGCCTGGGAACGGGAAATCGTTCCCTGAGGTCCCCCTGGACCACCAGATAATGTTAAAAGGTTTTGGGGGGGGTTGGGAGGGTGGGGGAGGCTAAGGGGGGTTGATTTAAAGGGTCGGGTGGGTTTGTTTTTTATCGGGCCATCGGCGCCATTTTAATTAGTGGCAGCCAAAATGGCGCCGATGGCCCGAGAGCGGGAGATCGCACCGGGACCCCCCCCCCATTGGACCACCAGGTAATTTAACATTTTGGGGGGGTTCGGGAGGGTGGGGGAGGGTAAGGAATTGGTTTTAAAGGGTCGGGTGGGTTTAGGGGTTGTTTTGGTGTGCCGGTTTTCCCACCCTCCCCCAAATAATTCCCGTGCCCTGTTTAATGATTTATGACGATTTATGACGATAAATCGGGGGCATTTGTATTGTATCGTGCACTCTGACGATTTAGGATGATTTTAAAATTATCTGATGATAATTTTAATCGTTCAAAAACGATTCACATCCCTATTCAATAAGAGATATTATTAAATCTGTGTACAGAGTGCAGAGCTTTAGACAAGTGCTCTTCCTTGTTACAAAATTCCTTGGTTACCCAGTCAAAAAAGTCAGTCAGATTTGTCTGACAGGATCTTCCCCTGGAGATCCTGGAGAATCCCATCTGCAGAATCTAACAATAGTAGAGAAATAGTGGATGCTCTGCAAGGAGCTTTGTTCAAACAAATGGTAATGGAACCCACAAGAGAGGGAGCTATTCTCGATTTAGTGCTCACTAATGGAGATAATGTCTCTGATGTGCACATCAGAGACATTATCTCCATTAGTGAGCACCTCAGCACCAGTGATCATCAAACAGTATGGTTTAATATCACAAAAAGGATACGGAAAAGAAGCACACAAACCCGAGTTTTGCAGTTCAAAAAACACAGAATTTGATTAAATGGGGAAGTACCTGGAGGAAGAACTAGTAGGCTGGGAGAACGAGAGAGATGTGGAACAACAATGGACCAAACTAAAAGGAGCAATTACCAAGGCAACTAATCTATATGTTAGAAAAGTAAAGAAAAGCAAAGAAAAATGAAACCTATCTGGTTCTCCAAGGAGGTGGCTGACAAAATAAAGGCTAAAAGAATAGCATTCAAGAAATACAAAGGATCCCAAAGGGAGGAGCACAAAGAAGAATATCTGGTAGAACTGAAGGAGACAAAGAAAGAAATAAAGACGGCAAAAAGTCAAGTGGAAGAAAGGATTGCTAAAGAGATTAAGAGAGGTGACAAAACATTTTTCAGATACATCAGTGAAAGGAGAAAATTTCAAAGTGGTATAGTGAAATGGAAAGGTGAAAAGGATCAATGTGTGGAGCGAGACAAAGAAATGGCAGAAATAGTAAACAAATACTTTCAGTTCTGTGTTCACTAAAGAAGATCCTGGAGAAGGGACCATTGCTAGTTAACAAACTAGAGGGGAATGGAGTAGATGTAACTCCATTTAAGGGTAGAGAATGTATGGGAAGAGCTGAGGAAACTGAAAGTGGACAAAGCCATGGGGCCCTGATGAGGTTCATCCCAGGATACTGAGGGAGCTCAGAGATGTGCTAGCGGGTCCACTATGTAACCTGTTCAATAGATCCCTAGAAACGGAGTGGTGCCAAGTGACTGGAGAAGAGCGGTGGTGATCCCGCTTCACAAGAATGGAAACAGAGAAGAGGCTGGTAATTACAGACCGGTTTAGCCTCACTTCGGTGGTGGGAAAAGTAGTGGGAGTCACTGTTGAAAGAGAGAATAGTGAACTATCTACAGTCGGGAGACTTTCTGGATCAGAGGCAGCATGGATTCACCAGGGGAAGATCCTGTCAGACAAATCTGATTGACTTTTTTGACTGGGTAACCAAGGAATTGGATCAAGGAAAAGCACTCAATATCATCTACTTGGATTTCAGCAAAGCTTTTGATACAGTCCCACACAGGAGACTGGTGAATAAAATGAGAAGCTTAGGAGTGAGTGCCGAGGTGGTTGCCTGGATTGCAAACTGCTTGACGGATAGAAGACAATGTGTGATGGTAAATTGATCTCTCTCTGAAGAGAGAGCGGTTTTAAGCGGTGTACCGCAAGGATCGGTGTTGGGACCGGTCCTGTTCAATATCTTTGTGAGCGACATTGCAGATGGGATAGAAGGTAAGGTTTGTCTTTTTGCGGATGACACTAAGATCTGCAACAGAGTGGACACGCCGGAAGGAGTGGAGAGAATGAGATGGGATTTAAGGAAGCTGGAAGAGTGGTTGAAGATATGGCAGCTGAGATTCAATGCCAAGAAGTGCAGAGTCATGCATATGGGGAGTGGAAATCCAAATGATCTGTATTCGATGGGGGGTGAAAGGCTGATGTGCACGGAGCAGGAGAGAGACCTTGGGGTGATAGTGTCTAATGATCTGAAGTCGGCAAAACAATGTGACAAGGAGATAGCTAAAGCCAGAAGAATGCTGGGCTGCATAGAGAAAGGAATATCGAGTAAGAAAAGGGAAGTGATTATCCCCTTGTACAGGTCCTTGGTGAGGCCTCACCTGGAGTACTGTGTTCAGTTCTGGAGACTGTATCTCCAAAGAGACAGAGACAAGATGGAGGCAGTCCAGAGAAGGGCGACCAAAAAGGTGGAGGGTCTTCATTGAAAGACTTATGAGGAGAGATTGAAGAATCTAAATATGTACACCCTGGAGGAAAGGAGGAGCAGAGGTGATATGATACAGACTTTCAGATACTTGAAGGTTTTAATGATCCAAAGACAACGACAAACCTTTTCCGTCGGAAAAAAATCAGCAAAACCAGGGGTCATGATTTGAAGCTCCAGGGAGGAAGACTCAGAACCAATGTCAGGAAGTATTTCTTCACGGAGAGGGTGGTGGATGCCTGGAATTACCTTCCAGAGGAAGTGGTGAAGACCAGAACTGTGAAGGACTTCAAAGGGGCGTGGGATAAACACTGTGGATCCATAAAGTCTAGAGGACATGAATGAAGAGTGGGTGGCTCGCAGGAATGATGGCTACTACTTGGAGATAATACCCTTATTCAAAAAACATACATACGGTTAATGTGTCTCCAACATTGCTCTAAGCTTCAACGGCAAGAGGAAATGTGGAAAAAAGGATTTGCTTTCACAAAAAAGCAGGAAGTAGCTTGCTTGTTACGGTGGCTACTACCCCAAACCAATAAGCCTGATACTTCACTTTCAATGCATATCCAGCATAGCTCTCTGCTTCAACGGCAGGGGAGAAAGACTGATACTTCAAGCTTATCCAGCATAGCTCTCTGCTTCAACGGCAGGGGAGAAAGACTGATACTTCAAGCATATTCAGCATAGCTCTCTGCTTCAACGGCAGGGGAGAAAGTCTGATACCTCACTTTCAATGCATATCCAGCATAGCTCTCTGCTTCAACGGCAGGGGAGAAAGACTGATACTTCACTTTCAATGCATATCCAGCATAACTCTCTTCTTCAACGGCAGGGGGAATGAAGAAAGGTGGATCTATATACAGACAACAACCAACAAGGACTGAATTATTTAGTCTGGGTGGGCAGGTGGGTGTGGCTTGCTTATTGTGGCATTTGCTACCCCTAACTAATTGGGCTAGATATTTCACTTAGATGCAGTTCCAACACTGCTCTCTCATTAATGGTGGGGGGTGGAAGGGAAATAGAACCAAAAGGTTACAAAGAGCCAAGAGTAACATAAGTATGAGAAAAAAAAAAGTGCGAAACTTGCTGGGCAGACTGGATGGACCGTTTGGTCTTATTCTGCCGTCATTTCTATGTTTCTATGATCCTCTGGATTTACATGCGTAACCCTTTTAAAATCTGGCCCACATTAAATAAGCCCCCAAACCAAAACTTGCCTCCTAGAGAACGATGATAATCTCCTACGCACACATCTCCAGAGCAAACTATCCTCCCAAAAGACCAAGGACACAGTCTAGAACCCAAAGCTGAACATGAAAAGCATCCATCTCTTGTAATAGACACCTTATTTTAGCATAAAAATATGATTCCTAATATATACTGTATATACTGTGTATATATATATATATATATATATAGACATCTGAAAAGGGACATTTATATATGAACAAACTGGCAACATTAATTTGCTTGTTCACACTATAATCATTTATCCTAATGAAGAACAGTTTTTTGTCTTTTTTTTCTTACAATTGGCATTTTTTAAATGGCAATAAAGTATTGCAGAAAGTCCATATGACTGTTCTTAGCTTCACAAGCCATTGATTTTACCCTTCAATAGAGGCACAGTGTAATTAATGTTGCCAGTTTGTTCATATTTATTTATTTATTTATTATTTTTATATACCAACATTCGATCTGAGATATCACATCGGTTTACATTCAGGTACTGTAGATAGTTCTCTATCCCCAAAGGGCTTACAATCTAAGTTTTGTACCTGAGGCAATGGAGGGTAAAGTGACTTGCCCAAGGTCACAAGGTGCAACATATGTGAATGTCCCTTCTGAGTTATATATTAGGAGTCATATTGTCTGCTAAAATAATGTGACTATGACTATTACAACAGGTGAATTCTTTCATTTTCAGTTTTAGATTTTATGCACTTTTAGACAGGTTTGTTATCAAGCTCCAGGACTCACCATATCCCCAGACCAGACTGCCTCCCATGAAATGATGGCAATCTTCAGGAATCATCAGGGCCCACAAAGGGAGTCACACAAAAGAACACGCCCCTTGGCAGCAATCCACCAGTAGCAACCCATTGACACCAATGAACTGCCTCTTTGCCCTTCCAGCCCAGTGGTGACATCATCACATGAACTTTGGCAGTCTAATATCAAAAACCCAACCTTATACCTATCAACTGTCTATCTAGCCTACATTAGGCACCGTAGCTTTTAATTATGTTATTAACCCCATATATCTTAATCCAAGTTATTTCGACCTGTTCATTGTAAGACATTTACTTGTCATTGTTATTGTTTAGAATGTAAACCGAATTGATCAGTAATTTTGTTACTGGAAAGTCGGTATATAAAAATGCTAAATAAATAAATAAATCATCAAGAATGGGGCTAGAACTCCTTGGCCACTCCAGACTTACTACAGAATACTATTTTAAGCTGTGTATTGGAAGAGGAACCTTCAATCACTTTCAAAAGGGCCAAATGTTGTTTGATTTTCTTGTCCATATTTGCCTTGAGATATACCTACTAGAAATAGAAAAAAAAAATTCTTCAGACTCTATCAAGTACATTTGAAATAGACTACATGCGTAAATTTCAGAATTTATGCACATGGGCGGGCCTTGCACGCGCTGCACACATTTTACAATGGGCACGGGCATGTGTATAAACCGCGATACGCGTTGAAGTTCCAGGCCTCTCCAAAGTGGTGGGCTGAGGGGTGGGGTCTGGGCAGGGAGGGGCCATTCAACGTTGTCCTGGGGAAGCGCGCGCTGGCAGCCGGCTGGCACGCGATTACTTCTGCTCCAGTAAGTACCAAAATAAAAAATTTGAGGGATAGTTATGTTAGGTTTAGGTGGCAAGATGAGAGGGGAAGAGGGAGGAAGGTTAGGTAGAGGGGTAGGGAAGTTCCCTCCCAGTCACTCCTTAATTGGAGCGGACTGGGAGGGAACTGGGAAAAAGGACGATCACGTCGCCACGCATAATTGGAAAATCACACACACATACACACACACACGTGAGTCATGGGCTACCCGCACATGTGCGCCAGATTTTAAAATCTGGCACGCATGTGTGCACAACTATCGCATTATATAACATGCGTACACCGGCGTCCATGTGCGCGAGCGTGCTGCTTTTAAAATTTACCCCGACATCCAATCCCTGAGAACATTGCAATAATTGTAAATTAAGAAAATCCCCATACCACCTTTTTAATTTAGAAAGACAACAAGTGAGCTTAAGATAAAAGATTTTAAAAACTGGAATGCAAATAGTGTATGTCTGATAAATTGTGATTGCAGAATGCTGTACGTTGGAAAGGCCATTTGCAAACTGACGAGCAGAATAGGAAAACATTTTCTGCTGTCCATCATAATGATAGAAATTATCCTGTGCAGTACCCTGTAATGATTTATATGATGGTAGAAAACACTGCTTGAATTTCTTAGGAATTGATAAGATACTATATGCAGTTTGCCGTGGGGTTGGAATAGTCACTTGAGAGAGAAACTTATTGGATATTTAATTTGAAGACTGTGTGCCTCCATAGTGTGAATCACCATGGAGGCACACAGTATTCAAATACATATGAAATTGAGTGTCTTGTATTTGTGAAATAACCTAAATTTAATTTTAATTATTAGAAGGCTCTTTAGTGGATTTTGCTTATGCTGTCTTTGGGCATTATTTTAAATAATGATGTAGTGAAGATTGATTGATATGGGAAATCCAGTTCTATTTGATTAGGATAGAAGAACATTCAATAGGATCATGAAAAATTCATAATTATCTGATTTAAATTCTTAGTAAGTTTGAACATCTCAGGACTTCTTTAATAAAGATTGTTTCCATAGATACAGAATAGGAAAAAGTATTTTTAATAAGGGACTTTAAGGTCAATTTTTAAAAAAATTTACAAGGGGAAATACATTTACCCAAGGAAATAAAATCAGCATTCAACAAAATGTTTCATTTTAAATCCCAATACCAAAACTGGCATGTCTATAATAAAAGGACCATCATATAAATGCACCAGGTATTCATTTCATCTTTTCAGTGCCACATAAGCATAATCATAGATCCCTGTGACAGAGTGCATTATAAAAACCCTCTGAACACCTTAAAAGACCAATCCCAGTTGCTGGTCCCGGTCCACCTTAACACAAGGTACAGGGTGTCTCTTCTGAGCAGGATATAGTGTAGAATCAGAGGAGAGCAAGAGAGGGAGGCCCTGAGACGAAAAGGCAGTTCCCTTTAATTACTGCTAATATTGCTGTGTTGGTGTGAAGTATTGCTGAGGTAAGCAACTTCTGGTTACAATTTGAATGCTAATAATAAATGTGTGCAAAAGAAAAGCTGGAGGCCTGACTGTAATCTGTCCTCCACCCAACCACAGACCGCTCGTGCTGTGCTACAGATGGTGGTAGTAATAGAATTTTCTGCACTAAGCAACTGCCCAGGCAGAGGTCCAAGCCTCCCGAAAGTGACTAGAAAGAAAGAAGTTTGTTGAAAGTGTCTACACTGGCAGAAATTCTGCTTTACAGTGAAGTAAAAAGATTTTTTTATTTTTTTTTTTAGAAAGTGTTTGGCTCTAAGCAGTGCATAAAGCTACACTAGTGCAAAGGAGCACAATGAGGAAAAGAAAAATCTTGGGCCTCACTGCAAGAGCAGTTTAAAAGTTAATTACATCAGGCCAATAAGACTAGCTTCACCTAAAGTTAGGGAAATTAAACAGTTAGTTAGCACCTAACAGGCAGGGGTTTGTTTCTGGTGAGAAAAAAAGTAGAGAAAAGAGAAAAGAGAATTTTTTTCTGTTCCCTTGAACAAGCAGGATTTTTGGTTGTGCTCTAGCTGCAAAGAAAGAGAAAATTGAGCAGGGCAAAGCCCTCTGAATCCCACGCAGTTGGGTTGACTCTAGAAAAAAAATGGACCACTGCATTCAAAATCTTCTGGAAGGACAAAGGTAATTATACGAAAGCCTCATAAACAGGCCGATGCAATATAGTGCGCTCAGTCGAGCACACGGCTTTACACGCGCTTGGACGGGCATTTTGGACATGTGTCCAAAACCCTTCATGCAATAAGAAGATCCGCACATCCAAAATACCTATCCAAACCAGCATGAAACTAATAGCGCTCATCACACGTAAATTCATTTTGATGAGGCTATTAGCTATTAACGCCTGATAATGTGCGCCGACGTGTACATTTTACTCTAAAAATTAACGCTTGCCATGGAGCAGGTGTAAATTCTTGAGGAGCCCCAGTGGATGACAAGAGAAGAATATTGAAGACCTCATCTACTTACATCTTGTACAGCCCTGCTTCCCTCTCCAAGTCTTCTCGCGGCTGGGGCTAGCCTCCACCGCCGAGTATTTCCTGGTTCCTCGTGGCAGCTGGGATGCTGGGATGCTGCCACCATCCACACCAACTCCAGGCCTTCCTAGGTGTGTGCATGCGCCACGGGCCCTCTTTTGAAGTTGCTACAGTGGGAACCTCAGGGGCATCCCTGACTGATGACATCACTGGTCAGAGTTCTTAAGCATTGCCTTCGCCTCTTACTAGCCGACTTTGCAACGAGTTCCATCGCTACTCTACTAGCTCCTGTCTCCTCGGACCTGTGGTGACCTATCTCCGCGCTTCACCGCTCCTTGGGGCAGTGCCTACGTTCTACATCAGAGACTGTCTGTGCTTCCCCGCTCCTCGGGGCAGAGCCCACGTTCTACAACAGAGACTGTCTGTGCTTCCCTGCTCCTCGGGGCAGAGCCCACATTCTACAATAGAGACTGTCAGTACTTCCTCACTCCTCAGTGTGGTGCTTACGTTCTACTCCAGAGCCTGTCCGGGCTTCCCCACTTCTTGGGGTTGCCTATGTCATTACCTGGGGACCAGACTCGGGCTTCCCAGCTCCGCGGGTTAGCCTACATCATTGCATCAGTACCTTTCTTGCTACACAGCTCTGCCCCTCGGGGTTGACTCTGCAGTGTACCTCCTGCTCTTCCTGCCTCATGCTTCCTGCACCTCGGGCCTGCCTAGCACCACCTCTCGGAGGTCTCCGCCCAAGTACTGCTCTCCACTCCAACCTGCTTGCTGTGGGGTCCCTCTCTGCTGTGTCTCTCACCCGCTCCTCGGGCCTCCCCACAGATTCTCTCCCAGAGCTCCAGCTGTACCTGACCTCGTCTCCCGATGGTGTGTACCTGTGGGGCTCCTCCCCACAGGCAGTAATAACTCTCACCTCGGGCCAAGGGGCTATGAAACCCACAAACCATAACACTATGAATAGACTTATGGTGAACCTGACACAGATACAAGGGAGCTCAAGATGGGACCTGCCAGTATGGATTTCCATGGGGGAATGGAAGTTCCACGGGAAGCTGTGAACAGGAGAACAGCAGGCTCCTAGCATGTCTAACCCTCTCACCAAGGACGGTGTGGCACAGGAAGCCATGGGGCTAAAGCCAGATCAAGAGAAAAGCACTGAGGCAGTGGTAGATGTCCTGAGCCCCGAAGTCAATCGGAAGGAGGAGAAGCAAGACCGATTTTAGGAAAATTGGGCTGCTACCTGTCAGCAAGGGAAAGAGACTGAGAAAGCCAGGAGTGACAAGAAAATGGAGCTTTCAGAAGTCCAGGCTGGAGAGGACAAGCTGTAGCTAGAGACTTGTGAACTGGACATTCCAGGGCTAACCAAGGTAGGTTGCCCAAAGAATCAAAGGGAGTTGGGGTTTCATGAGGAAGCCATATCTAAAAACACAAAAGGTTGGGGGAAGAGTACCTCAGTAAAAAAGGAAGGTACCCTAGACAAAAAGAATCCCCAGGGGTAAAAAGGATAAGATATTCCCTGGTTTAGAACCCTGTACCCTAAGGCAGGTGGGAATCAGAATGAGAAAGAGGGGGGAGCGAGAGGAGAAGGAACGGGCCGTGGGCCGTGCTTCCCTGAGACCACCGCCAAGTAAGGACTTTACCTTTTTACAACTGCAGCTCCCCTACGGCTGTCTGCCAAGGAAAGCCCTGAACTGAGCGGGTGAACAGACGCCGTTCCTGAAGGCGGAGGGGGCATGCCTGACGTCGGAGGGGGCGTGGCCGCACACTTTAAAATCAGCTGTGGCATCCTGTAGTCTTGGGGAGTGAGAGGAGAAGGAACGGGCCGTGGGCCGTGCTTCCCTGAGACCACCGCCAAGTAAGGACTTTACCTTTCTACAACTGCAGCTCCCCTACGGCTGTCTGCCAAGGAAAGCCCTGAACTGAGCGGGTAAACAGACACCGTTCCTGAAGGCGGAGGGGGCGTGCCTGACGTCAGAGGGGGCGTGGCCGCACACTTTAAAATCAGCTGTGGCATCCTGTAGTCTTGGGGAGCGAGAGGAGAAGGAACGGGCCGTGGGCCGTGCTTCCCTGAGACCACCGCCAAGTAAGGACTTTACCTTTTTACAACTGCAGCTCCCCTACGGCTGTCTGCCAAGGAAAGCCCTGAACTGAGCGGGTGAACAGACGCTGTTCCTGAAGGCGGAGGGGGCGTGCCTGACGTAGGAGGGGGCGTGGCCGCACACTTTAAAATCAGCTGTGGCATCCTGTAGTCTTGGGGAGTGAGAGGAGAAGGAACGGGCCGTGGGCCGTGCTTCCCTGAGACCACCGCCAAGTAAGGACTTTACCTTTTTACAACTGCAGCTCCCCTACGGCTGTCTGCCAAGGAAAGCCCTGAACTGAGCGGGTAAAAAGACGCCGTTCCTGAAGGCGGAGGGGGCGTGCCTGACGTCAGAGGGGGCGTGGCCACACACTTTAAAATCAGCTGTGGCATCCTGTAGTCTTGGGGAGCGAGAGGAGAAGGAACGGGCCGTGGGCCGTGCTTCCCTGAGACCACCGCCAAGTAAGGACTTTACCTTTTTACAACTGCAGCTCCCCTACGGCTGTCTGCCAAGGAAAGCCCTGAACTGAGTGGGTGAACAGACGCCATTCCTGAAGGCGGAGGGGGCGTGCCTGACGTCGGAAGGGGCGTGGCCGCACACTTTAAAATCAGCTGTGGCATCCTGTAGTCTTGGGGAGTGAGAGGAGAAGAAACGGGCCGTGGGCCGTGCTTCCCTGAGACCACCGCCAAGTAAGGACTTTACCTTTTTACAACTGCAGCTCCCCTACGGCTGTCTGCCAAGGAAAGCCCTGAACTGAGCGGGTGAACAGACGCCGTTCCTGAAGGCGGAGGGGGCGTGCCTGACGTCGGAAGGGGCGTGGCCGCACACTTTAAAATCAGCTGTGGCATCCTGTAGTCTTGGGGAGCGAGAGGAGAAGAAACGGGCCGTGGGCCGTGCTTCCCTGAGACCACCGCCAAGTAAGGACTTTACCTTTTTACAACTGCAGCTCCCCTACGGCTGTCTGCCAAGGAAAGCCCTGAACTGAGCAGGTGAACAGACGCCATTCCTGAAGGCGGAGGGGGCGTGCCTGACGGAGGGGGCGTGGCTGCATACTTTAAAATCAGCTGTGGTGCGGTGCTGTGATGCCGCCGGCGCGACGCCTAAGCCGCGCGCGCCAAAGGGGCGCACGGCTTTGTCCGGCTTCATCCGGATGAGTTCGGGAGTTCGGCCACAATAATTTCCTGCTGAACGATTTTTCCTGATGGGGAAGAGGAGGAAGGCAAGAAATTTGACTTCGTCAGCAGTGCAGCCTGTTAGCACCGGCCCAGGATCAGCATGTCGTGAGGCATAGGACTGATCCAGGAGAGGAAGGGGTAGGAAGCCTTTCTTTAGCTTCCATAAGCCCAGGAGAAGGACCTAATTTACCACCTCAGCCAACTAGGAGCTCACCCTCACAGATGGCTACGGAACTGGTAGGATTCAACCCCTTGGAGGCCAGCCTAGAAGTACAGGCTGGAAACCAAGGAGTTGAGAAACCTTTGCTTACTGTACTACATACTGCACCTATTCCAGTTTTTTCTGGTAGCAATGTCGGGGACATTTCTCCAGACAATGTTACATTATCAGATGTGTAGAAAATTATTTCCAAGTTGGATAATAATATTACTATAATGAACAAATCATTGTCTGCAGTGATAAATGCTAATGTTGAGAAAATAAATGAGCAAGGGGTTAAGATGGTGAATATTGAAAAGGAATTGTATGATTTAAAAAGTAAAATGCAATTAGTCCAATCATCAGAAACTACTTTTATGCGGGATAGCTTAAACATTCATAGAGAGTTAAAGCGAATGAAAAATATTATGCGAGTAAATAATTTAAGGATAATAAATTTTCCAATAACCCGTTTGCTATCTCCTATAGAATTGTTTGGGAAATACCTTAAAGAGATTTTGATGTATAAAGATGAAGAAATTCCTAAGTTATCTAGAATATATTATCTCACTAAGAAGGGGGAGGGAACTGGTCAGAATCAGGGTCGGGAGAGCCCTCCAAGTTTAGGTATTTCTACCTTCTTGGAGGATTCCCTCGACACTATAGTGAGCAGGGCCACCCTCTTTATTTCCTTTATATCAGACAAGGATAAAGTGTTCAGGACATTTTTTGCTAATAAAGAAATCTCCTTTTGTGGACAAAAAATCCAGATTTTTCCAGATGTAGCTAGATCTACACAAGCCAGAAGGAGGGCTCTTTTGGCATTAAAACATCGTGTAGTGGCATTGGGGGGAACATACTTTTTGAAATTCCCCTGTATATGCTATGTGAATTATAAAGGGAAAAAGTATGGGTTTACAGATCCGGTTCAATTGGAGACTTTCTTAGTAGATAAATCTGAATCCAACTTGGGATTATTAGAGGTAAATGGTCCTTGAATTAAGAAATAAAATTTCCTTCTCATATTATATTTTAGCTGAAGTTCTGATATGCCCCTATAAGGAATAGAGGGGCATTTAGATTTCAGACTTTTCCTATATAAGATTTGGAAGTTGTTCTCCCCTATGTTTGGTATCACATAAAAGATATTTTATTTTGTTTTATTGGTTAATGTTGGAATATATAAGTGATACACAATATGTAAAATATGTTTCATGGTTGTAATCATTGAAAAATAATAAAGAATAAATTAAAAAAAAAAAAGAATGAGAAAGAGGATGTCCTAAGTTAAGAAAGACCTCAAAAGGAAGCACAGCAGAGTCCTACTCCATGATATAGCCCTAGTAGGAGCAGATGCTCAGTTGAGTAAGATTTTGCTGAGCGGGAGGGTATGTGGCAGAGTGCACTATAAAAACCCTCAGAACACCTTAAAAGACCAGTGCCAGCTGCCTGGTCCTGGTCCACCTTAACGCAAGGCATTCTGGGTACAAGGTAAATCCACCGAGCAGGAATGTAATGTAGGCTCAGAGGAGAGCAAGAGAGGCCCTGGGGAAGTCGAGGAGAGGATGTGAGGTGATTGGAGGGGCTGTGGGTCATGTGGGGAAGGGAGAATGAATGAGGGGATTGAAGCTACTATGGGATGTGAGTGAGGGGATGGGAGGAACTGATGCTCCACGAGGTGTCAAACAGCCTTGCTTGTATGAATCATGTAGCCTGTGACAGGAAGTGAGGAGGAGCCAGTGTGCCCACGGAGAAAAGCTCTAGTTTTACAGTGCTGCGCTAGGACACGGATGGAAGGAGGTGTGGGGGAAAAGGCGGGCCAGGGACAAGAGCAAGCTCCGGAGGGGAGAGCCAGGACTCAGAGCACCTCAGGGCAGATATACAGGCCTGTTTCATGGACACTGAATGTATGAGGTTAGAGAAAGTAAGTGTGTATAGTGCTCTCTCCCACTCTACTTCTGTTCCCATACTCCTTGCCTTTCACTGAAGATTTGCTTTGCCTTGCAGAGTGGATTTCAGGATGGAGTCAGAGTAAGGTCTGCCAGACTGGGAGATCTACTTTCAGAGTTTCAGCTTAGGAAGAATCAGCAGGAGCTCAGCTGTTCAGGACAGTTTCCAGTGTGGTCGCTGGATTACAGAGATCTGTACACCAAACCACCTAGGGAGGCTCCTGTTCTTCTAAAAAGTACCTCAGAGGAAGAAAACTCCTAGTGTGTGAAAATTTGCAGTGATTTTTTTCAACTATATGGATTGCACTATTCTTCAGTGTAGGTATTACTGACTATATTCATTGCATCAGTTATTCCAGTAAAGGAGTTATTTTTAACATCACAGACCATGAGGCATTGAAAGGCGTGAAAAGACCTCTTACCAATACCCAGGGCCAGGAAAAAATGACTTATTTCCCTTGCTCAGGAAAGACTCCCAGGATAATGGGTGGCAGCTCCCCAAAAATGAGCCCCTGTAATAGACTATGGATATATAGTTCCAGTCCACTGGCAGTTACAAAGATGAAATCAATGGACTTCTGGTCGTCTTCTTGCACTCCAGCCAACCATGTTGCTATGTCAGGGGTGGAAAATTATGACCTGCCGGCGAAATCAGGCCCATCACCATCTTTCTTCTGGCCTGCCTATCTATTTAAAATTAACATTATGTGTGGTCCACGCGATGTTAGGCACTGTATGGAGCAGTTCCCACCCCCTTGCCAGTAAGAAGAGGACCTGTCCTGCATCACAGTGCATTTAGTGTCATGTGGGCGGGGTTCCCACCTCCACCAGGAAGAAGAGGACCTGCCCTGCATTGCGGTACTTTTAGTTACATGCTGGTGGGGTTCCCACCCCCGTCAGCAAGAATAGGATCCATCCTGCACAGTGTCGTAAAGAAGACCAGCTTGGCTAACTAGCAAGGTTCCCACCCAGCAAGAAGAGGCCTTGCATGATGGTGGACCCGAAGCTGACTGTCAGCTGGCTTCCAACGCCGAGCTGGCAGGAAGACAATGACAAACCAGCAGAAAAAGTGAGTCACATGGCTGGTTGGGTTGGGAAGGGAAGAGGGCAAGGGTGGTGAGTGATAGAGGGGGGGAGAAGGAAACAGAGTAAATAGGGGAGAAAGAGGGTATATAACTGAGAAGGGAGAGAATGAAGGGAGGGGGAGGAGAGGGAGTGTGACTGAGAAGGAAGGGAATGAGTTGGGGGAGGATTAGTTACTGAGAAGGAAGGGAGTGAGTTGGGAGGGATAGGGAGTCAGGGGAGGGAGAGGAGCTGAGAAGGGAGTGGAAAGGTGGGAGTCTGACTGAGAAGGAAGAAAGTGAGTGAGTATATGTGTGTGTGACTGAGAAGGAAGGCAGTGAGTGGGGTGAGGGTTAGTGACTCAGAAGGGAGGGAGGGAGTAGGAAGAAGTGAGTGGAAAGGAGGGAGAATGAATGAAAGGAAAGAGAGTGAGTGGGAAGGAGGGAAACTGACTGAGAGGGAAAGGAGAGAGTGGGATCTGGAGGGAGCTACTAAGAGGAGGGCATGAGTGGGAAGGAGGGAGAGTGAGAGGGAAGAGAGTGAGGAGTGAATGACAAGGAAGGGAAGAAAGTGAGTGGTTTGAGCGGGAAGGTGAGTGACTGAATGAGAGGGTGCATGACTAAAAGGTGAGTGTGAAAGAAAGGGGAGGGAGGAAGTGAAAGGGGAATGAGAAGAGAAGGTAGAAGGATTGATGAGTGTATATATGTGTATATGAGAGAAACTTGATATTCCCCCCTCCTCCCCTCCATCTAGTTTCAGGGTGACTGGAAATAAAAATTTCATAGGTATGGAGAGAGGGACATTTTTATTCTTATTAGTTTTAATTATTGGGTGTTTGATATAACTGCTGTTTTGAAATATTTAATTGATTTTTGGGAAACGTTTCTTTTGTTTATCCTTATTATTCTTAATTTTTATATACTCTATTCATCATCTATTTTGAAATATTTTTTATCAGTATGGTTTCTTCACTGTTATGATTGATGATTTATATTTCTTGATTTTGTTTTATGAGGAGTAGTGATATTTCTGTTTTTGCATTATTGCACTGCATATGAGTCTGGCTTTTAGTGGTTTCCAGTTCAGCTTTTTGTCTGCACCTATTTATACTTTGTGGCCTCTCTATTTTTATTTGGGGAGGGTCTGTCTGTGTTCTGCATTTGTGACCATGGTGAGGCAGTCTGCAAGCTGGGATAAATCCTTGCCCCTCGTGGGCTGAAGGCCTTGCTAATTTTATTAGAGGCTGGGATCCATGACTGAAGGGGCTCCTAAGGTGCTAAAAACGATGATGTGTAAGCCTGCTGTATCCTGAAAAGCCTGCAGCAAGTGCTGGGGGTTTGGCTGTCATGTCGAGGAGCTGCAAGGGGACATCCCCACCCCCACCCCCAACTGGCCCTCATTGCTATTAATAACTTGAAATGTGGCCCCCGCACAAAAAAGTTTGCCCACCCCCTGAACTATATTGTAGCCATAAATGAGAATAATTTAAGGTAAACAGACCAGCATCTGATGCTATAGAATAGAACTGGAATGCACTGCAAGTATGCTAACAGTGTGGCATTTCTGGAGTTGTTCCTAGGAGCCATATTATTTTATTAAGTTATCCATAACCTTGTGTAGGTCATCGACTGCGTAGCTGAAAAGTTTATTGATGACACCAAGGGTACCAAAGATAGCAAACAGTATCCAAGGTGATCCAAATGGACACAGACAAACAAGCTGAGTAGGCAGATACAGCTGAATGTGGAGCAAATACATCTGGGAACAAGAACTATAAATACCATCTGTGTCACTCCCAAAAATGCAAACAGCAAGAAAAGAGCCACATGAAGAGATGCAGGAGAAAGGAAACACAAAAGTCAATAGAAAAGTGTGCTGTTTGGGTGAAAAAGACTAATGGGATGTGGATTTACAACACCAAAGCAGTATTCTGATGCAACGGTTTAGATGGAAATGCTAAGGCTGCCTTACAAAAGAGGTTTTTATTTCCAATGAGATATTGGACTTGAAGTAATAGATGTAATAGGGTTACAGTTTAATGGCCATCAGGATGATTCATCCCCAGCTGTTGTGGAGGCAAATAGCAGTGGAATATTAGGTTCTCCTGCTTTGATTTTGACTGATTTCAGACTTTTCAAAAGATGCTTGCGGGGACCTGAATACAGATTTTCAGAGGCTCCCCTTTGCCTTATTTCATGCCCACAACTAACAGTTAGTCTTTCATTAATATGGGGGTTTTAGTCATCGGCCTTAGGCCTGTACCCAGGTTGTCTTTACTCCAGCTCAGAGCAGAAGTAAATCCTGGTGGTTTCCCTCTTGGCTTCAGTAACTCTCATTACATCCTGTGGGAGGAAAGACATCCTACGGAAAATCATGGAAGCCAGGCCGTTACTGCCTCCTTGACTCTAACCAGTTCCTTTGGAATGGAAGCCAAACGAAAGGTTCAAGAAAATGTTTGCAGCTGTTTCAGGTCACTTTTAGAGAAAGAGAGAGTGCCATGATCTCCTCAGCACATCTGTTAAAAAGCAGCATGGACAGTCCCTACACACTAAATAAGTGTTAGCATTTTGCCTGCTGCGCAGCCTCATCATATTCTGCTGCCACTTGCAATGATACCTCCCTACCATCAGAGTCTTCCAGTGAGCTTACCTTCCAGCCTTGCCAAGCTCTTCTTCTCTGCCTGTGCCATGCCCAAGTCTCAGCCCTATGTAAACCTGCCTTGCCATTCTATCCTTCCCTTTGCATGGTATCAATCTTGGCTTCGTGTCCTGACCCCCTGTTCCTTGTCTTGCTCTGTGTCCTGTGGGCCTTCTTGCCTTCGGGCCTTCCTGTCTTGTGGCCTTTTGGCCTTCTTGCTCCATGCCTTGCCTTGCTTGTGGTCTTCTGGCCTTTTGGACCTTACCCCTTGGGTCTATTCTATTCTGCCTTGAATCCTGGCTTGAGGACTTCGGACTTGCTCTGTCTAGTATCCTGCTTTGTGGCCTCTCCAGGCCTTCCTATTACCTAGTAGCCTTTGGGCATTCTGCCTTTTTGCCTTCGGGCTTTTATATTTTCTGTGTAACCTGGGCTTCTTCTCAGGTTACCAGTAAGACCTGGGTGTTTAGTATCAGTTCTCTTGTTAGAGTAGGATAGTTAATGGGGTGTTCCATTCAAATTCAAACTCTCCTCCTGTGGCATCTGGAATGGCCATCCCACTTGTAATAGTATATAACCGCGCCCTTGCTACAACTCAGGAAGCAGTCTTTTATGGTTAGTACAAAGGTAGAGAGTTTATTTTTTGTTTTTTTACAGGCCCAGCCAGAGGAGCCAAGCAAGCCCTGATTGGTGGTTCTGCCCAGCCAATACACAACCTGTCTGGTGGAAGATTCTCTCTGAGTGCATTTTTTGGACTTTAACCTTTTAAGTACTAGGGGCTTTACTGGAGCCTGTACACTGCTTGGGCTCAGGGATTGAGGAACGCTGGGTCTGGGGCTGTGCAATTTAGGGAAGACCTGCCCTTCCTTTATCCTCAGTGAGGTCGGAGGAGTGTCAGTGACCTGCTGTAAGGAGAGCCCCAGTGTTATATTTGGTTTTTAAGAAGATTAAGTTCACCATCCAGGGGAAGGTTTTGACTGCCCTTCCTGCCTGCCTGGAGCCCAGAAATCCTGCTCCAGAGGATCCCTCCCATTAGGGATTTGAGTAGAAGCACAAAGGACTGCATAAGAACAAAGAAGGTTTGAATCATCTAACAGTGAGTAAAAGCAAAGCCTTACATTCAAAAGGATGCCCATCCAGTGATTTTTCAGACCCTGGGGAGAGAGAAAGTTTTATTTCTCTGTGCAGAGACAGTAACTTTATAACTTTGCCAGTTGGAAAGGGTGGTTGTGCCCATACAAAGGACTCCCTGCCCACCTGGGGAACCTATTTTTCTATGCCTCGGAAAGTCGGATTTCCCCCAGTCTGGCGCTAGACATTCCTGCACAGATAGAGGAAGAAATTGTAACCAGATATTATACTGTGCTGTTGTGGATCAAGAGCTGAGCCTTTTTCCTAGTTGTCAATGGTAAAGAATTATTTTTGGACAGTAGCACAGTGATTCCAGTCTTTATTTGGCATCTCGGCACACACTGTTTCCTTAAGGAAGTCAGAGAAGAGAATTAGCACCTTGCATCTGGGAATGGAGAGGACTTCTTCCATCATCCCCAAGTCTATCGAACCTACATCCTGGGAAGGAAAAGAAGTAGTACAGCTAGCCTGGGTTCCTGCCCCAAAGAGTACCTTCCCCATCCCCACCCTCAGGCATTGCCCTCAGCCTCTGCGAAACACACAGCCCAAATCCTCACCTGAACACCACCAAAGAAACCTCCTCCCCATCATGACCACCCCCTTCACCCAATTAATTGGGCTCACTACCTTCACACTCCTCCTCATCAATGCCCAATCTATTCTCAAAAAAACTGCCATCATCAATGATGATGGCAGTTATCCTGCAGGATGAAGGACTTTCATCCTGCAGGATAAGTCCTGGCATACTAGCTATCACTGAAACATGGCTAAAGAACTCCGACACAGTGCTACTCAATCAACTCCCATCAGAAACATACGACATATTTTCCATCCCCAGACCTAAAAAGTGTGTGTGTGTGGGGGGGTCTACTCCTAGCAGCGAAAAAGACCTTCAAACTTACACTCAAACCCACCCCCCCACAACACAGATTGGAAATCTGCCTCTTCCACTCATCCAACCTCCAAGTCTGCCTAATATATGCCCCTCCAGGGCTTCTCAAAAATAACCGGCAGTCAAAAAAGCAAACAGAATGTTGGGAATTATTAGAAAAGGAATGATGAATAAAACGGAAAATGTCATAATGCCTCTGTATCGCTCCATGGTGAGACCGCACCTTGAATACTGTGTACAATTCTGGTCGCCGCATCTCAAAAAAGATATAATTGCGATGGAGAAGGTACAGAGAAGGGCTACCAAAATGATAAAGGGAATGGAACAACTCCCCTATGAGGAAAGACTAAAGAGGTTAGGACTTTTCAGCTTGGAGAAGAGACGACTGAGGGGGGATATGATAGAGGTGTTTAAAATCATGAGAGGTCTAGAACGGGTAGATGTGAATCGGTTATTTACTCTTTCGGATAGTAGAAAGACTAGGGGGCACTCCATGAAGTTAGCATGGGGCACATTTAAAACTAATCGGAGAAAGTTCTTTTTTACTCAACGCACAATTAAACTCTGGAATTTGTTGCCAGAGAATGTGGTTTGTGCAGTTAGTATAGCTGTGTTTAAAAAAGGATTGGATAAGTTCTTGGAGGAGAAGTCCATTACCTGCTATTAAGTTCACGTAGAGAATAGCCACTGCCATTAGCAATGGTTACATGGAATAGACTTAGTTTTTGGGTACTTGCCAGGTTCTTGTGGCCTGGATTGGCCACTGTTGGAAACAGGATGCTGGGCTTGATGGACCCTTGGTCTGACCCAGTATGGCATTTTCTTATGTTCTTATGTTCTTTGATTGAATATATATCCAAAAACATAAACATTCACGCACCAGCAATCATCCTTGGAGATTTTAACCTCCATGTTGATGCCATACCCTTTTCATCCTCATGCGAAGCCCTCATCACCTCACTAAACGCCCTAGGCCTCATGCAACTAATCACACACCCAGCACACGCAGCAGGCCACACCCTAGATCTCATATTCACCAATTCCCAAATCTGCACAAATACATCCTCCTACACTCCTATACCCTGGTCCGATCACTACCGCATTGACATAACCTGTACCATAAGCGACACCCCACCACAGCCCAATCCACTAAAACCATATAATTCAGACGCAATTACAAACAAGAAGACTTAATATCAGCCCTATCTGCTAATATCAACACCCTTGATTTAACAGACGTCGACACGGCACTTGCTTCCTGGAATCACGCTTCTACAGCAATAGCTAACAAGCTTTGCACCCTACAAACCCGTGAAATTGACCCATCAAAAAGAAGTAAACAGCCATGGTACACTCCGGAACTGAAAACCATGAAACACCACCTTAGAAAGCTGGAGAGACTATGGCACAAAGACCCTACCTCTATAAACGGGCTAAATTTCGGTCTCACCTCCACACCTATAGAACAGCAATTTATAAAACTAAAAGAGACTTCTATTCATGCAGAATCCACCACCTACAATTCAATGCTCGCGCCCTATTTGAATTAGTAAGCAACCTTACCAAAACCAGCCCACCCTCCTCACATGACACAGACAACAAAACTAAATGTGAAGACTTAGCCTCCTTCTTCCACAAAAAAATTAAAAACATCATGGCCAGTTTCCCATCCACACCATCTTTCATACCCTCAACCACACCCTCAACCACACCTGCAACCACACCATCAATTACACCATCCCCCACCAAAAACATACACAATAACATTACTACAAAACTATCCAAATTCGAAACCATATCATCTTTAGAAGTTGAATCCACCCTAAAGAAAATCAGACCCTCGACACACCCTTCTGATACCATCCCCACAAAAGCCCTCCTCACCATCCCCAACATCATCTCGAAACCTATTTCAAACATTATCAACAGATCCATCTCACTAGGCATGGTTCCTACAAGCCTCAAACATGCCATTGTAAAACCCATATTAAAAAAACTTAATCTTGATCCTTCTGAACTCGCCAATTTTCATTCAATCTCCAACCTGCCACTTATTGCAAAAATCTTAGAAAAAGTAATCAACCGCTATCAGAATATCTGGATGAACACAACGTACTCTCACCATCCCAATACGGCTTTAGAAAAAACCATAGCACAGAGACCCTGCTCATCTCCATATCTGACCACATACTAAAAAGCCTAGACAAAGGCATCTCACATATTCTGATACTTCTCGATATCTCCTCCGCATTTGATACTGTCAACCACAACATTTTAATAAAACGTCTCACAGACATCGGCATCTCAGATACCGCTCTCAACTGGTTCTAATCTTACCTGCACGATAGACAATACAGTGTCCAAATTGGGAGCTGCATCTCTAAACCCACCACCCTGTCACAAGGTGTCCCACAAGGCTCTGCTCTCTCCTCCACTCTCTTCAATATATACCTTCTACCTCTATGCCAGCTCCTCTCTAAACTAGGCCTTCCTTATTTTATCTATGCAGATGACGTTCAGATCCTGATACCCATAACTGACACACTACAGAAAGCATTGGACACCTGGAAAACTGCCCTCGATGATATCAGCACAATGTTTATTGTGCATTTTAATAGCTATTATTAATGAGATGCAAATGAGGCATGCATTACTGCAGACACTAAAATACACATAAACATGTGGACAGTATCACAGAAACTTAACTTTGGGGAGGTGCCGGTGAGAAAACCTTTACCTGATTTTGACTGCTCAAATTTTGCCTTCGCTGGCCCGTCCCGGCACCAGCCCTGACCGCCGAGCCTGACGTCAGAGGGAGGCGCCAACTACCACCTGAAAAGGCCCACTCCTGCGGCAGAACAGTGGAGGTGCCAGAGAGAAAAAATTTACCTGATTTTGACTGCTCAAATTTTGCCTTCGCTGGCCCATTCCGGCACCAGCCCCGACCGCCGAGCCTGACGTCAGAGGGAGGCGCCAACTACCACCTGAAAAGGCCCACTCCTGCGGCAGAACAGTGGAGGTGCCGGTGAGAAAACCTTTACCTGATTTTGACTGCTCAAATTTTGCATTCGCTGGCCCGTCCCGGCACCAGCCCCGACCGCCGAGCCTGACGTCAGAGGGAGGCGCCAACTACCACCTGAAAAGGCCCACTCCTGCGGCAGAACAGTGGAGGTGCCGGTGAGAAAACCTTTACCTGATTTTGACTGCTCAAATTTTGCCTTCGCTGGCCCGTCCTAGCACCAGCCCCGACCGCCGAGCCTGACGTCAGAGGGAGGCGCCAACTACCACCTGAAAAGGCCCACTCCTGCGGCAGAACAGTGGAGGTGCCGGTGAGAAAATCTTTACCTGATTTTGACTGCTCAAATTTTGCATTCGCTGGCCCGTCCCGGCACCAGCCCCGACCGCCGAGCCTGACGTCAGAGGGAGGCGCCAACTACCACCTGAAAAGGCCCACTCCTGCGGCAGAACAGTGGAGGTGCCGGTGAGAAAATCTTTACCTGATTTTGACTGCTCAAATTTTGCATTCGCTGGCCCGTCCCGGCACCAGCCCCGACCGCCGAGCCTGACGTCAGAAGGAGGCGCCAACTACCACCTGAAAAGGCCCACTCCTGCGGCAGAACAGTGGAGGTGCCGGTGAGAAAACCTTTACCTGATTTTGACTGCTCAAATTTTGCCTTCGCTGGCCCGTCCCGGCACCAGCCCCGACCGCCGAGCCTGACGTCAGAGGGAGGCGCCAACTACCACCTGAAAAGGCCCACTCCTGCGGCAGAACAGTGGAGGTGCCGGTGAGAAAACCTTTACCTGATTTTGACTGCTCAAATTTTGCATTCGCTGGCCCGTCCCGGCACCAGCCCCAACCGCCGAGCCTGACGTCAGAGGGAGGCGCCAACTACCACCTGAAAAGGCCCACTCCTGCGGCAGAACAGTGGAGGTGCCGGTGAGAAAACCTTTACCTGATTTTGACTGCTCAAATTTTGCCTTCGCTGGCCCGTCCCGGCACCAGCCCCGACCGCCGAGCCTGTCGTCAGAGGAAGGTGCCAACTGCTACCTGAAAAGGCCCACTCCTGCGGCGCGTCACCGCCGCTGGTGCGTTGCTGAAGCCGCGCGCGCCCAAGGGGCGCGCGCGACTTTGTTCAACATAGTTCGAGTAGTTTGAGTCTGTTTGAGCAGTCAGTTTTTAAGCTTTCATGAGCAGATTGAATTATTTCCTTTGAAGAGTTTTACAGACTCACTGCTTGTGTTTAAGAACTTAAGAAATTTCCTTATGCCAGCAAAGAGGAAAGGTAAGATCCGGGTCTTTCCCTCGACACCCCCATCCTCTGCCTCTACTCAGCTGGAAATAAACAAATTTTTGATCCAACTGGAACAACGAGGAGCTGAGGACTCCGTTGGGAGTGCAGGAAATGGAGATCCGGGTACTCCCCAGGAAGAAGCCTCCCTCAGCCCAGACAGCCGTCCACCTCCAAACTAGCGCAGTATGGACAATGGTGAGGTTCTGCAAACCCCGTTGGAAAGGGATACAGAACAGGGGGAACCGTTGCTCCAAAATAGTGGAAATCTACTGCAGACAACTTCTGTACTTGGTCAGGTAACCCTTGAAAGGATTTTAGAGGCTGTTAATGGATTAAGTGGTGCTATGACTCGAATGGAGAAAAAAATGGACAATGTAACAATAGAACTTCAAGGAAAATTGTCAAATGTACAGACTCAAAACATTGAGACGATACGTAGGTTAACAGAAAATGAGAAAGATTTGAAATCATTACAAGTAAATGTTTGCTTGATTAAGGACCAGATGGCTAGTGCTAGACGGTTGGAGATTATAGAAAATAGGTTACGGCATCTAAACGTAAGAATAACCAACTTTCCACAGGTTTTGGCAGAATTGCCTTATTTATCATTGAAAAGATTTCTTAGAGAAAAATTATCCTCTACTGAGGAAGATATTCCTCAAATTAATACCTGTTATTTTCTTACCCAAAGGACTCAAGTCCCAGTAAATCTGACCAATTTCCTGGAAGACTCTATGTTAGATGTCGTACATAGGAACTGTTGCGATCCCCCCTGCTGCTGCGCTACAGGAGGTCTCTTACCTTCCTCCAGAGGCCGCTCTGAAGCCAGGGCCTCGCCTACGTTCCATCCGGGACTTGCTCCAGGGCCTGAGATGCCTAGCGGTGCCTGTGGCTTGCATGCCTCTGCGTTTGGACTTCCTGGTTTCCAGCCACGCCCGTTTCCCTAGGGGCTGGCCCGCAGCTCTCTACCCCAGTTATAGGACCAGCGGTGGGCGGTCCTGGCAAGCTCCTCCCAGGGAGTTGCCTTCTACCTCCAGTATTTAAGGACTTTCTGTTCACTTGCAACTGGCCGGTGGATCAAGCTCTACAGTTGTCTGTAACCTTGCCTGATCCAGGTCTACCGTGGTCTGTCTTGCCTAGATGGTACCTTGTCTCGATGTCTGTTTCTGACCTTGCCTAGATGTCTGTTCCTGTTCCTGCCAGCTGTAAGGGCTTCGGATGTCAGTATCCCAGCATCGGAGTTCCTGTTCGCCTGGGTCTTCCCCGCACCCTCCTTTCCTCAGCGTGGTCCGCGACCAGCCTTCCTGGGCTGTGTAGGGCGTGTCTGGGACGGGGTGGTCCGTGACCAGTCTAGCTGTGCTGGCTGAGTAGGGCGCCCTGATGGACAGTGCCATGTTTCCGTCCAGTCTTGTCTACAGTGTCTTGCTTCAGCCCTTGCCCGGATGTCTTCGTGTCTCTGCCTTGACCTACGTCCTCGTCTGGTTCCTGAGCCTTCTGTCCTGTTGGGCCCTGGAGTGGCCAACAGGAGGGATTCGTCCCACGGGCTCTTGAGCTTCTGCCAGCTGAAGGGGCTTCGGATGTCAGTATCCCAGCATCGGAGTTCCCGCTCGCCTGGATCTTTTCTATGTCTCGCTTCAGCCCTTGCCCTGATGTCTCCAACGTCTTGCTTCAGCCTCTCTTGGATGTCTGCTTCAGCCCTCGTCTCACGTCCTCAGTGTAAGGACTCTGTCTGCCCTCGCCTCTGTCCGGCCTGCTGCCCATTGCCGTACCCAGCGGCAGGTCCGAAAGGGCCGGGAACAGTCGGAGGACCATTCATTAGTCAACTTCCCCGTGTTGGCTACCATGGGCGTGCAGGTCCGGCTGAGGGTCAGACTCCCTGCTTCTGTACCCGCCTGGCTCCCCATGCCTGCTCAGCTCACCTCCCACGGTGTGGCTTGGGGCTCCTCCTTGAGTCCTGCCGTGGCCCAAGGGCTCACCACCCGCTTACGACGACCGTGCCCGCGAGCGCTCGTAACAGGAACACATTAATAGTATCCTTTCTTACAGCTCAGGATGTTAGTAATGTTATGAAAAAGTATTTTAAAAAATTCCCAACCAGTTTTCATGGCCAGGTGGTCAAGTTATATCCTGATTTGGCACCAATTACTAGGAGTAGACGCAAGGAATTTTTAGCCTTGTGTCAACAAATTGTCTCAATGGGATTTGTATTTCTATTACGTTTTCCATGTAGATGTGAGTTATTTATTTATTTATTTAATTTCTTTTCCTATACCGATGCTCAAGACTAGGTCTTATCGTACCGGTTTACAATGTAACTGAGGGGAAACCAATTAACATCAAGGTAGAAAGTAAAGTTACATTAAACAGGGAGCATAAAACCTGGGCAATGGAAGACAGTACAGAGTTTAAACTAAGAAACAATTAGAGAGAGATAAATATATAAATCAACAAAAACTGTAAGATACAAAAACATAGGTTTATCCTAGGCAGTTATTAGCCTGGTATGTCCAGAGGGAGAAGGAAAGGGTGAGGTTGGGTGGGGGGAAGGGATTGGGGAGGGGTGGGGGAGTGAGAGTCAGTGATGGTTGAGGAGATCCTTCAGCGGTAGGCTTCTGCGAACAGCCAGGTTTTCAATTTCTTTCTGAAAGTTGAATGGCATTGTTCTTGGCGTAAGTCTTGTGGAAGTGAATTCCAATGTAGTGGACCTGCTGTTGAAAGAGCTCGCTTGTGAATAGTGTTGTGGACCGATGATTTGTTGGGGGGGGGGCCTTGAGCGAACCTTTGTAGGCAGTTCTGATCGGTCTTGCGGAAGTATGTAATTCAAGTGGGAAGGTGACTTGGAGAGTGGATTGCTGGTAGACTGATTTGTGGATGATGGTGAGAGCCTTGAAAAGTATTCTATATTGGATGGGCAGCCAGTGTAGAATTTTTAGTATTGGTGTGATATGGTCCTTGCGACGAGTGTTTGTAAGGATCCTAGCCGCTGCGTTTTGCAGCATCTGAAGAGGTTTGGTGGACGAAGCGGGCAGACCAAGTAATAGAGCGTTACAATAGTCGATCTTTGAAAACAGTATGGCTTGAAGCACCGAACGGAAATCCTTGAAGTGTAAGAGCGGTCTAAGTTGCTTCAGGACCTGTAGCTTGAAGAAGCATTCTTTGGTTGTGGCGTTAATGAATTTTTTGAAATTCATTCTAGAGTCAAGGGTGGCCCCAAGATCTCTGACCTGGTTTGCTAATGGGATGCTAGCATTATTTGCGAGGGGGTTGTTGTCACAAGGGGAGATAACCAGTAGTTCCGTTTTGGAAGTATTTAGGACCAAATTGAGACTCGAGAGCAGAAGGTTGATGGCGTGTAAGCAGTTGTTCCAGAAATTTAGAGTAGAGATGGGGTCTGAGATGGGGATTATGATTTGTACATCGTCCGCGTATATAAAGTGGGTGAGATTGAGACTATTGAGTAGCTGGCATAAAGGGAGTAGATATATATTGAACAGGGTAGGGGAAAGAGACGAACCCTGAGGTACACCTTGGTTTGATGGAATGGAGTGAGATTCTTTGTCATTTATTTTGACTTTGTAGTGTCTGTTGTTCAGAAAGGATGTGAACCAGAGCAGTGCAGAGCCGGATATGCCTATTTCCATTAAGCAGTTTATGAGGATAGTGTGGTTTACCGTGTCGAACGCGGCAGAGATGTCGAGAAGGGCTAGCAGGTAAGATTGTCCCTTGTCAAGGCCCATCAGGATGTTGTCCGTTAGAGAAAGAAGGAGGGATTCTGTGTTTAGGCGTGTTTAGGAGTTAAAGAAAGGAGAGCAAATTTATGTTTTTCATCAAGTAAATCAATTACAACAGTTTATTGATGCACAGCAAATCAATATAACTATAAATGAAACACCTATAGCAGAATCCTCTCCTACAAGCGTTACATAGACAAATGAACGGCAAGATGGGTACAGAAATAAAATAGTTGGTTTATGGAAATTGAAATTATTTCAATATTAAATCTCCAGGTTTTTTTCAAGTTTCTTAAAACCTAGCCTCCCTTGTTTCTTCTTTTAAGGTATATTGCAATTTATAAATGAATTACCTTATAGAGTTAAAAACTCTTTGAAATCTACAATATGGAAAGAAAAATTAAAATTTCCTTAAAGAGATTTTGAAAGACATTGTAGTATGATATACTAAATATCTGATTCTTTTTTTCCCTTTGTTTCTGTATTTGTTGATATATTTGAATTTTTCTTTGTTTTATGATAAATATCTGCAGCATTACTAAATCTTTTTCAGGGTACAGGAGATGATTGCATTTTTTGGGTATCCTACCCCAGCTTTTCACCTTCCCCTTTTTAGGATGGGCTTGGGAAATAGAAGATATATATTCTTTCTGAGCATGTTCAAGACGGGGGGAGGGGAGGGCGCCCTTTAGACCTTCTTAGGTTGAAGATTGGAGAAAAGGGAATTTTTGGAGGTGGATGTTTTTGGTAGGTCTCATGCTATATCAATGAAAGATTTCAGAATATTTTTTCAGGATTGAGTGTTCTTTGAAGAAGCTGGGGGGGGGGGGTTGTGATTTTTTTTACCAGTTTCCCAACAGTGGGTTCAGATACACCCTTGCTGGTGGGGCCGGCTAGCCCAGTGCATTTCCCTGTGTTAAGTTAACCATAGAGTCAAAGCTTGCTGATTTGAAGAACTTTTTTTTTTATTCCAGTTTTGAAGCCAATGAGTTCTTCACTTTTGGCAATTTTCTATGATAAGACACAGGAATCTTCTCCCCCTTTAAGGGCAGGGAGTGCTAGACAATGTTTCAGGCCACAGGATGAAATCTGTGCTATAGTGCACCATGGACAAAGAAATTGTAGCCTTGGGAGTGGTCATCAATCTTTTATGATTTATGATCTGTGCAATCTTGGCTTGGATTTTATTTTTCAAGTTTAATTGCGTTTTCTTCTTTTTGTTGAATACCATTACCTGGCTCATCAGCTATCGAACTCTTCTCCAGAGAGTATCTACTGATCAGTGATTGAGACATGGGTAAGATTTTGGGCCTTATTTTCTAAGGCTATCGCAGGCTTGCACTAACAGTGCAAGCCTGCGATAGCTAGCGAAGGTAGCACACGCTTGCGCTGCCTACATTGGGGTGGAGTCGGCCCCGGAAGAGCAGGAGCCTGCGAGGACGGCGCGGACAGCGAAAAGGTAAGGAGCTTTTTTGCTGCCTATTTTGCACCCAATAACGACACCTTCTATGGTGGCAGGACTGCACCCCCGTTTCGGCCCCCTGCCCCTCATTACTGCATTTTTCTAAAGTACCGCAGGCCTGCGATACTTTAGGAAATGAGGCCCTTGATGACTGTATTGTAAATCCCCACCACTGCACTAAGAGCCCCTCTCCCCCACTGGTGACCCCCAGTGAATCCCAGGAGCTATATGTTTGATACGATGGCAAAGAGAGAATCAGAGGTCCGGTACTTTGATAGCTTTCTGGGAACTCTGTGGCCCCTCTATTCTGTCTTCCAAATGAAGACAGGGTTACATGTGTGCACATTTTTTTCTGCGCTAATAGGTAAGGAATTATTTTACATACGTTTGAATACTGTTATCTCATTAGCATTGATTTTGCATTAACACTGCTGCAATTTCTTTACTAGGGAGATGAACAAACAAGGTAAGAAGGAGGAAACAGGGCACAGAGATGAAGATGTGGAAGAGAGAGAAGCTAATGTGTTGGAAATTAGGGTCTCCAGAGCTTCAGAGAACAGTACTCTAGGAAGACTATAGTGATAGGGGTATACTACCGTCCACCTGGTCAAGATGGTGAGATGGACAGTGAAATGCTAAGAGAAATTAGGGAAGCTAACCAAATTGGTAGTGCAGTAATAATGGGAGACTTCAATTACCCCAATATAGACTGGGTAAATGTATCATCGGGTCACGCTAGAGAGATAACGTTCCTGGATGGTATAAATGATAGCTTTATGGAGCAATTGGTTCAGGAACCGAGAGAGGGAGCAATTTTAGATCTAATTCTCAGTGGAGCACAGGACTTGTGAGAGAGGTAACGGTGGTGGGGCCGCTTGGCAATAGTGATCATAATATTTATTTATTTATTTATTTATTTATTTAAGGAGTTTTATATACCGCGGCTCGTTAGCAAACATCACCTCGGTTTACAAAGAACATTAAATTAGCAACAAGCTTTACATTCAACCGATAAAAGTAATGATATATAGCTGATAACATAGAACTTACAATAATTGAAATAAATCAAACTAGAAATTAGCTAGGGGTATAAGACTGGCGGATCAACTTAATAGTACATTATTAATAATACAGAAATTTTTCAGATCATGATAAGATCGGAGATAATTACAATATTAATCATATTGCAGGTAAATAGGACACCATAGTGTGTTTAGTGTGATTAATAGTAACTGATTGGAATGAGAAGATAGCATTATATAAATGTCATGTTAAATTTTAGTCTTAAGAGAAAGGTTCACAAATTGTAGGCTTGTTTGAACAGCCATGTTTTTAAATTCTGTTTGAATTTCTTGTGGCAGGGTTCCAGGCGTAGATCAGTGGGAAGTTTGTTCCACATGTTAATTCCAGCTATCGTAAATGTTCGTTCTCTCGTTGTGACATATCTTATCTGTTTAAGCGTTGGAGTATTTAGCTTAGCCTGGTGCATTTTTCTAATTGGTCTGTCCGATGTATGGAATATAAAGAACTCGGAATACCAATGCATGCCTTGGTTATATAATGTCTTGTGTATAAGGGTGAGAACTTTGAATATTATCCTAGATGCTATCGGAAGCCAGTGTAGGAGTTGTAGAGCTGGAGTAATGTGTTCGTGGTGGCGTGTGTTAGTAATCAAGCGTGCAGCTGCATTCTGTAGCATTTGAAGTGGTTGTATTGAGTTATTTGGTAGACCTAGTAGTAAGGAGTTACAGTAGTCCAATTTAGATAATATAGTAGCCTGTAGTACAGTCCGGAAGTCATTTGGGTGTAGTAGTGGTTTTATCCTTTTCAAGGTCTGAAGTTTGTGGAAACCATTTTTTATAGTGGATGTGATGAATTCTTTTAGCGTAAAATGTTTGTCAATTATGACACCAAGACTGCGGACTTGTTGTATAGTGTGAAGGTCAGGTAGAGATTGTAGAGTAGGGCTAGTATGGTTGTCATTTTGTGAATAAATGATGAGCAGTTCTGTTTTGTTGGTATTTATTGCCAATGAATTTTCAGTTAGTAGACTCTCAATTTCCACTAGTGCGGAATTCCAGATTTTGAGTGCATTAGGTAGGGAGTCATTAATAGGGATTAGGATCTGCACATCATCTGCATATATAAAGTGCGGGAGACCCAGTTTAATTAACAGTTGACAGAGTGGAGTGAGGTATATATTGAAAAGTGTGGAGGATAGAGAAGAGCCTTGAGGTACTCCTTGTAGCAGATTTTTTGGTTTGGATTCCTGCTGGCCAATTTTTACACTGTATTTCCTGTCGTTCAGAAAAGATTTGAGCCAACCTAACGCAGTGCCAGTAATGCCTATTTGAGAGAGGCGAGTTAAAAGGATATTGTGGTTGACTGTGTCGAATGCCGAGGAGATGTCCAGCAGGGCAAGTATATAGGATTGACCAGCTTCTAATGCTTTTAGGATAGTATCGGAGAGTGTTAAAAGGAGAGTTTCAGTGCTATGGTACTTGCGGAATCCAAATTGGAATGGAGAGAGTAGTTGATTTTCATCCAGGAATTCAGTGAGTTGCTTGTTGATACCTTTCCTCTCCAAAATATTAGAGAAAGTTAAGTTAGAAACTGGGCGAAAGTTTGCTGGTTCTGTCGGGTTTAAATCTTGTTTCTTCAGAGTTGGTTTTATTATGGCATGTTTGAGTTGGGTAGGTACAATTCCTGATATGATAGATTTGTTAAGAATCTTTGTTATAGGTGTTGCAATTCTTGACGGGATGGCGAGGAGTGTTTTTGTAGGCATGATGTCATATGGGTGCGTTGCTGGTTTGGCTTTTTTGAGTATACCTTCAATTTCTAATGTCGTTGTGGTTTCAAATTTTGTAAGTGAGGCTGAGCAGAGACTGAGTGTATTTGAATTGATAATGTGTGGTATGTGTGTATAGGGAATAGAGGGAGAGGTAGAGTTTGTAAGGAGATTGGAAGGGGAGGAAGAAGAGATGCGGTTCATGATAGCGTTGATTTTGTCATGAAAGTAGGATGCAAGTGTTTCACATCTATTCTTATCATCATTATCTGAATTGAAGTTTGTTGGTGGGGTGATGATGGAAGAGACATATTGGAATAGAGCTCGTGGATTGAATTGGTATTGGTGGATCTTCATGGCATAGTAGTTTTTCTTGGTTTCTTCTGTCGATTTCCGGTATTCATGAAGGAGTGACTTAAACTTCTGTAGTAAAATAGGTGATTGGTTTTTACGCCATTTCTTTTCCATTTTACGGAGCTCAAGTTTCAATTTTCTAAGATCCGGGGTGTACCAGGGCTTTCTGTCTTTCTTCTCTGTGTTGATTTCTTTAGTTTGTAGAGGGCAAAGCTCATTTGCTACGTTACTTGTGATGTGATACCAAGAAGAGCAGGCCGAGTTGGCATCAGAGAGGTCTAATTTGATGAGTTCTTCTGAAAGTGCTTCAGCGATGTCTTCGGTTTGCATTGTTTTCTGAAGGTGATGGATCTGTTTTTGGTGTGAGGAGAGATGTGGTTGCATGTAATGGAGCAGCAAATATCGATCCGGTAATGGTCTGACCAAGGTATAGGTGTGCATATAGGTAAGTTGGAGTCAACAAGAGAGTTAGTGAATATGGCATCTAAAGTGTGACCTGCTTTGTGAGTAGGGCCTGAGACCATTTGTTTATATCCAAGTGCATTAAGAATGGTAAGGATAGCTTCACAAGCTGGAGTAGGTGGAGAGCGGTCAAAATGGAGGTTGAAGTCTCCTAGGATGATTGCTGGGGTGTCAACGTTGATGTATTTTGAGATATATTCGGTGAGTAAAGAAGGGTTATTTTCAAGTGTGCCTGGAGGAGCATATATAAGACATATCTGTAGGGCTTTTGATTTAAGTAGAGCAATCTCAATTTTGGGCGGTGAGGTGATGGTTTGCAGAATGAGATTGAATTTCTTTTTGGTAGCCAGTAGAAGTCCGCCTCCTTTCTTTTTCGGTCTCGGTACGGAGAAAATATTATAAGTGTTTGTAGATAGTTGATTGATAATGACAGTGTCTGTGTTTTTTAGCCATGTTTCTGTTAATGCACAGATGTCAGGGGATTCGTCTGTAAGGATGTCGTTTAAAAGTGTAACCTTTTTTGGATGGATTGTATATTTATCAGTAAGATGGAGAAAGTCATCAGTCCTAGTATTTGAGATAGGGGTGAAGTCATGATAGGAATTAGGGATTTGTCATATGGTATATTGAGCTTAGTTCTCAGGTTATTGTGTGCAAAGTTTGTGTATTTAAGGATAGGAATGTGAAAGGTGTTCATTTCAGTAAGAGGATGGGCTTAAGTAAGCAGTTGTGATACTTGCGGTTGAGGGGAAAAATGTTGGAAGCAGAAATCCCTGCGACAGGCTATTAGCTCAGGTTTAGTCCAGTTCCAGTTCGGCGTATCTCTTATATTCAGCGGGTGTGCCCTGATGAGAGATGAAGGTTGGATGAGTGCTGGAGACTGGTTGGCTGCATGCTGAATGAAGGATGGAGGTTGGATGAGTGCTGGAGAACTGGAAGGATGAAGTGCCGTGGGGTGATAGGTAATAGGTACTCAAAGGGCAGGGCTGGAGCGTGGCAGATTGCCTCTGGTGGTGGTGTCCCGCCCAGGGGCTCACCAAAATGGGTCGGAGTAAGAAAGAGTTACTGGAATTCTGTGGACTAATTCGGTTTAGGGGCCACACAGGCGCTGCTGCACTAAGGAGTGCATAAAGATAGTAGTCTTTTACCTGTGGCGAAATAGTGGCTGACTGCGATAGGGATAGGCCCTGGACCTGGGGCACTCCAAGGGGCGCGCTAAGGGGCAGGCCCCTTAGTCGCGCTCCTTCGGACGCTTGACGCCCGGCGCGCGACACCCGGTGGGAGGCGTGGCAATTTAAAAGGTCTTAGAGAGCCCTGTGATAGGCTCGGAGCCTCTCGGTGGGCGTGGTAAACTCACCCCGCTGGCTTGAAGGCTTCCTCTATTGTTTTCCACTTTCTTTCTTGTTTTTTTTTTTTTTTCCCTTTTTCTTCTCTCTTTTCCCTTTTTGTTTTCTTCTATTGTACTGCGCTGCGTTATGCCTCCCCTGCACGGCTCGCTGCACAGCAAGCGGGCTCGAGCCCCGAGAAGGCCACGTGAGCCCCGGCAGAGGGAGGTAGGGAAAGGCTGCTGCTGTCGGGATCCGGCGGCGCGAAGTGGGACACCCGGTGGGAGGCACGGCAATTTAAAAGGTCTTAGAGAGCCCTGTGATAGGCTCGGAGCCTCTCGGTGGGCGTGGTAAACTCACCCCGCTGGGTTGAAGGTTTCCTCTATTGTTTTCCGCTTTCTTTCTTGTTTTTATTTTTTTTTTTTCCCTTTGATTTAATGACTGGAAAAGGAACAGTGTGCAAATCCAAGGCTCTCGTGCTAAACTTTCAAAAGGGAAACTTTGATAAAATGAGAAAAATTGTTAGAAAAAAACTGAAAGGAGCAGCTACAAAAGTAAAAAATGTCCATTCTAGAAGCACAGTCCAGATGTATTCCACACATTAAGAAAGGTGGAAAGAAGGCAAAACAATTACTGGCATGGTTAAAAGGGGAGGTGAAAGAAGCTATTTTAGCCAAAAGATCTTCATTCAAAAATTGGAAGAAGGATCCAACAGAAGAAAATAGGATAAAGCATAAACATTGGCAAGTTAAATGTAAGACATTGATAAGACAAACTAAGAGAGAATTTGAAAAGAAGTTGGCTGTAGAGGCAAAAACTCACAGTAAAAACATTTTTAAATATATCCGAAGCAGAAAGCCTGTGAGGGAGTCAGTTGGACCGTTAGATGATCGAGGGGTTAAAGGGGCACTTAGAGAAGATAAGGCCATCGCGGAAAGATTAAATTATTTCTTTGCTTCGGTGTTTACTGAAGAGGTTGTTGGGGAGGTACCCGTAATGGAGAAGGTTTTCATGGGTAATGATTCAGATGGACTGAATCAAATCACGGTGAACCTAGAAGATGTGGTAGGCCTGATTGACAAACTGAAGAGTAGTAAATCACCTGGACCAGATGGTATACACCCCAGAGTTCTGAAGGAACTAAAAAATGAAATTTCAGACCTATTAGTAAAAATTTGTAACTTATCATTAAAATCATCCATTGTACCTGAAGACTGGAGGATAGCAAATGTAACCCCAATATTTAAAAAGGGCTCCAGGGGTGATCCGGGAAACTACAGACCGGTTAGCCTGACTTCAGTGCCGGGAAAAATATTGGAAAGTGTTCTAAACATCAAAATCACAGAACATATAGAAAGACATGGTTTAATGGAACAAAGTCAGCATGGCTTTACCCAGGGCAAGTCTTGCCTCACAAATCTGCTTCACTTTTTTGAAGGAGTTAATAAACATGTGGATAAAGGTGAACCGGTAGATATAGTATACTTGGATTTTCAGAAGGCGTTTGACAAAGTTCCTCATGAGAGGCTTCTAGGAAAAGTAAAAAGTCATGGGATAGGTGGCGATGTCCTTTTGTGGATTGCAAACTGGCTAAAAGACAGGAAACAGAGTAGGATTAAATGGGCAATTTTCTCAGTGGAAGGGAATGGACAGTGGAGTGCCTCAGGGATCTGTATTGGGACCCATACTTTTCAATATATTTATGTTTAAACAATTTTTATTGGTTTTACAAAAAAAATACAGAATTAAGAGGGTGTTTCCTGAGCCCTCCCATGGTTAGTCAAACCAACAAACAGATACAACTTTTCTCCCCCCCCACCTGACAACTCCCCCCCCCCCCAAACCCCCCCCCCCCTCCCCCCTTGGGGTCCTCTATAGTCCACAACAAAGAAGGCAGACGGAATGGCCGGGCAAAGTATACCAGATCTTCAGGCAAGTCCGAGGGATGATAGCAGTCACCACTCAATCATTCAGCGCGAGGCTCCGCGCCCGGTGAGGAAGTCGCTGAAGGTAGGAATTCCAGACGCTGGAGAATGAGCGACGCCGGCTCGGAGAACCCCGGGCCGCCATACTCTCCATGGTCATCATGGCATGTAGCTGATTCCTCCACCCCCAGAAAGACGGGGGCTCCGTAGAACGCCAGAGCAACAAAATAGCTTTCTTCCCCACCAAACTAGCTTTATGTAATAAAAGGCGTGCACCAGGATCTCGAACTCTGATAGGGGAGATGCAACCAAATAAAAACCACATGGGTGAGAAAGGCAGAGCCACGTCCAATAAGTCTGCCATATAATCCGCTATCCTGCGCCAAAATTTATGAATCAAAGGGCAAGTCCAAAACATATGGGACAGCGTGCCCACCGTCCCAGGACAGCGAACACAGGAAGAGGAAGCAGCGATCGCTGAATTGTACGCCATCTGGGGGGAAATGTAGGCCCGACTTAAAAATTTAAACTGCATTTCCCTAAAGTACATATTAGCTGAGATCCTGGCGATGCGCCGAAAACAGTTACGTAAAATGAGGCTCGTAAGACAAAAATCCCCATCCTTATTCCACCTCTCCACCAGATAGGAGCAAACATCCAACCTGAATCGATACCGCAGGAATTTATAATAACCAGATAGGGAAGGGACCCTGGTCTGCTCAAAGTGGAAAAGACTATCGAGTGTAGTGAACAGTGTAAGCTCCTTAGTGGCCGCAGGCAATGCATTCGCATAGTGGCGAACCTGCAAGTATGGGAAAGTATGGGCAGCCCCCAAGCGATACAAGTCTCGAAAAACCGAGAATTGCATAAACTCCCCCTCGCGAGTCCACAGATGCCCCAAGTGGGTGATGTCTTTGGATACCCACTTCTTAAACATAACGGATTGAGACCCCGCGGGGAAGTCAACATTCCCACGAAGAGGTAAAAAATACGCACAGGTCGAGGGGACTTGTAAAAGCCTGGTAAGACGCAGCCAAGTAAGCCTGAGAGGCCTAACCAAAGCAGACTGGGCCAGGATGGCGGGAAGGCGGCCCGAAGCCGCCTGCAGCACATAAGCCGGGGCCAACGGATGCAGGAGAGCCTGGTCCACCAACAGGGACGCATAGTGGGAGGTCCCCATCAGCCAATTACGTATAAGCCGCAAATTGCAGGCTAAATTATAACGGGCCAGATCGGGCACACCCAGACCACCCATTCCCCAAGGATTCTGTAACCACCGTAAAGGAAGTCTAGATTTCCCACCCCGCCATAAGAACGTGCGCAATGAGCGCTCCAGTGCGGCCAAATCCTTGCGTTTCAAAAGCAGGGGTACATTCTGCAAAAGGTAAAGCCATTTCGGCAATATGGTCATTTTGAATAACGCGACGCGCCCCGTAACCGAAAGGGGCAAGGACCCCCAGGTAATCAAAGTGTTTTGGGTGTAATGAAGCAAGCGCGGTACATTAGCTTGGTATAATTGTTCCGGGTTCCCGGGAAGGTGAACCCCCAAATAGCGGAGATCCTCCCCCGCCCATTGCAAAGGGAAGGGGCCCGTCCAGGTATCCCTCAGGGTGCCTGGGTATGCCAAAACCAGGGATTTTGAGCTGTTAAGCCTGAGCCCAGAGAACCTCCCAAAATCCTGAATCAATTGCAGCAATGGGGGCAGGGACGTGTGAGGTTTGGTAATAAAGACCAAGAGATCATCGGCAAAGGCAACTTGCTTAAAAATGTCATCACCCATGCGAATGCCTCGAATCGCCCCAGACCCGTTAATGGCAAGCAACAGGGGCTCCAATTGTAAAAGGAATAAGAGAGGGGAAAGAGGGCATCCCTGTCGAGTACCTCTGCCCACCGGGAATGGGTCTGACCGTGCCCCATTCAATATATTTATAAATGATCTGGAAAGAAATACGACGAGTGAGATAATCAAATTTGCAGATGACACAAAATTGTTCAGAGTAGTTAAATCACAAGCAGATTGTGATAAATTGCAGGAAGACCTTGTGAGACTGGAAAATTGGGCATCCAAATGGCAGATGAAATTTAATGTGGATAAGTGCAAGGTGATGCATTTAGGGAAAAATAACCCATGCTATAATTACACAATGTTGGGTTCCATATTAGGTGCTACAACCCAAGAAAGAGATCTAGGTGTCATAGTGGATAACACATTGAAATCGTCAGTACGGTGTGCTGCGGCAGTCAAAAATGCAAACAGAATGTTGGGAATTATTAGAAAAGGAATGGTGAATAAAACGGAAAATGTCATAATGCCTCTGTATCGCTCCATGGTGAGACCGCACCTTGAATACTGTGTACAATTCTGGTCGCCGCATCTCAAAAAAGATATAATTGCGATGGAGAAAGTACAGAGAAGGGCTACCAAAATGATAAGGGGAATGGAACAACTCCCCTATGAGGAAAGACTAAAGAGGTTAGGACCTTTCAGCTTGGAGAAGAGACGACTGAGGGAGGATATGATAGAGGTGTTTAAAATCATGAGAGGTCTAGAATGGGTAGATGTGAATCGGTTATTTACTCTTTCGGATAGTAGAAAGACTAGGGGGCACTCCATTAAGTTAGCATGGGGCACATTTAAAACTAATCGGAGAAAGTTCTTTTTTACTCAACGCACAATTAAACTCTGGAATTTGTTGCCAGAGGATGTGGTTAGTGCAGTTAATATAGCTGTGTTTAAAAAAGGATTGGATAAGTTCTTGGAGGAGAAGTCCATTACCTGCTATTAAGTTCACTTAGAGAATAGCCACTGCCATTAGCAATGGTAACATGGAATAGACTTAGTTTTTGGGTACTTGCCAGGTTCTTATGGCCTGGATTGGCCACTGTTGGAAACAGGATGCTGGGCTTGATGGACCCTTGGCTGACCCAGTATGGCATTTTCTTATGTTCTTATGTTCTTAAACTGATTTGCCCCAGTTTTGCTCCAGCGCACAACTTGTATCATATTTTCAATAAAAAATTAAATGGGAAAAACACTGGCCTAAAATGGGCACAAGCCTTTAACAAATTAGCCTCATGTATGCAACTGTGAGAAGGGGACAGGAATGAGGACTCTGGAGACCCAAGCATAAAATATGCTCTGGGGCGCAGAAAAGTCTGTGTTTTCTTCTGCCAAAAGCTGGCAGGTTACTGTATTACTAAAGACAAGCTAGGAGACATTTCCAAATGTGTGCCTATTTCTTGAATCTGCACAATTTCAAAGAAGTCATTGCTGGCAGAATGTAGGAAGCAGGAAATATATTCTAAAAACAACTGCTAAGCAAGGTTTGCCGTGCCCTGAAAACTAGCAATGATAATTAAAGGGCGCATGAGAAATGTATTCCCATTCCCTTTCTGTTCTTTTAACCTCCCTTTTCTTCTAATGAGTAGGGATGTGAATCGTGTCCTCGATCGTCTTAACGATCGATTTCGGCTGGGAGGGGGAGGGAATCGTATTGTTGCCGTTTGGGGGGGTAAAATATCGTGAAAAATCGTTAAAAATCGTTAAAAATCGAAAAATCGAAAAACCGGCACATTAAAACCCCCTAAAACCCACCCCCGACCCTTTAAATTAAATCCCCCACCCTCCCGAACCCCATCCCTCGCCGGAACATCGTTAAAAATCGAAAAATCGAAAAATCGAAAAACCAGCACACTAAAACCCCCTAAAACCCACCCCCGACCCTTTAAATTAAATCCCCCACCCTCCCGAACCCCCCCCCAAATAACTTAAATAACCTGCGGGTCCAGCGGCGGTCCGGAACGGGCTCCTGCTCCTCAATCTTGTCGTCTTCAGCCGCCGCCATTTTCCAAAATGGCGCCGAAAAATGGCGGCGGCCATAGACGAAAAAGATTGGACGGCAGGAGGTCCTTCCGGACCCCCGCTGGACTTTTGGCAAGTCTCGTGGGGGTCAGGAGGCCCCCCACAAGCTGGCCAAAAGTTCCTGGAGGTCCAGCGGGGGTCAGGGAGCGATTTCCCGCCGCGAATCGTTTTCGTACGGAAAATGGCGCCGGCAGGAGATCGACTGCAGGAGGTCGTTCAGCGAGGCGCCGGAACCCTCGCTGAACGACCTCCTGCAGTCGATCTCCTGCCGGCGCCATTTTCCGTACGGAAAATGGCGCCGGCCATACGCGTATGGCCGGCGCCATTTTCCGTACGAAAACGATTCGCGGCGGGAAATCGCTCCCTGACCCCCGCTGGACCTCCAGGAACTTTTGGCCAGCTTGTGGGGGGCCTCCTGACCCCCACGAGACTTGCCAAAAGTCCAGCGGGGGTCCGGAAGGACCTCCTGCCGTCCAATCTTTTTCGTCTATGGCCGCCGCCATTTTTCGGCGCCATTTTGGAAAATGGCGCCGGCTGAAGACGACAAGATTCAGGAGCAGGAGCCCGTTCCGGACCGCTGCCGTTCCGGACCGCCGCTGGACCCGCAGGTTATTTAAGTTATTTGGGGGGGGTTCGGGAGGGTGGGGGATTTAATTTAAAGGGTCGGGGGTGGGTTTTAGGGGGTTTTAGTGTGCCGGCTCACGATTCTAACGATTTATAACGATAAATCGTTAGAATCTGTATTGTATTGTGTTCCATAACGGTTTAAGACGATATTAAAATTATCGGACGATAATTTTAATCGTCCTAAAACGATTCACATCCCTACTAATGAGCAGCAGTATTATGTGAGATGTTAATGGGTGCAGGGAAGATGGTAAAAGAGCAGCTTTGTTCACATTATTTCATGCAATAGAGTTTACATTTCTTTTTCTGCAAGGAACACAGATAATAAAAAGTCCGGTTAATTGGTTTGAGAATTGGGGGAGGGGAATGAACACTCAAGTCCTGGTTCTAACATTAGAGCTGGGGTTATTATTCTGCTTGCAGAAAACATAAAACCAGATGCTATGGTAATAATAGAAGAGACTCTTAATGGCAGGATATTAAAAGCAGAAGCTATAGCAACTGCTGCTTTTCGGGCTGGCTGGGGATAGGGGCACCGCCAAAGCAACAAATGCAGTCCCCCCTGGGGAGGAAGAAGCCTTGGCCATAACATGATTGCAACACCTAGACAGCGATCTGTTTGTTTCAGGATTGCATCTCGTGACCCTCAACTGGCAGAATACCACTTGGATGGCTGGGTCAGGGGTGTGGAATTTAAAAGTTGGGGAAGAATCTGGGTAGCTATAAAGGGATGTCCCTTATCCTCAGGACCTCTGTCATTAATGATACTAAGTAGTGTGCGGGTCATGTTCCACGTGATCTGGAAACACAATGAGTAGGAGAGTGCCTGGTCCAAAAAACAAAAGCTGAAGAAATTATCACCCTGATTTTAAAAAGGCCACACGTGCAAATTTCGGAGGTTCCGTGCGTGGCCGGGCCTTGCGCATGCCACGTGCATTTTATAATGGGCCCGGCCACATGCGTATCCCTCAATACGTGCCGAAGTGTCGGCCTGTCTGAAAGGGGCGGGGCGGGGGCGTGGTCTGGGTGGGGAGAGGGACGGGACAGTGCCATTAGCCGCTGTCCCAGGGAAGCACGCGCCAGCTAGCTGCTGCCGCGTGGAAGCTACCGCTGCTCCAAAGGAACAGCAAGGTAAATAAACAAAAATTATAATAGCTAGAAAGGGGTTAGGGGTCGGGGAGTAGAGGGGAAAGGTTAGGAAGGTTAGGTTGGGGTAAAAGGAAGTTCCCTCCCTGTCTGCTCCTTAATTGGAGCAGACTGGGAGGGAACTGGGGAAGCCCTACTTGCATCGCCACATGTAGCTTTTTTAATTCCCCCCCCCCCCCCCGGGTGCGCACAAGTCCAACCCGACTGCACATGCACGCACCAATGCGCACATGTTATAAAATACTTGCGTCCATCTGCATACGCCAGGAACCACACGTTCATGGACGTGCACGCCTTTTAAAATCAACCCCTTAGAACATAAGAAGTTGCCATACTGGGTCAGACTGTGGGTCCATCAAGCCCAGCATCCTGTTTCCAGTAGTGGCTAATCCAGGATAAAAGTACCTGGCAAGAATCCAAACATTAAATAGATCCCATGCTACTAATGCTGGTCATAAGCAACTAAACTTGATTAATAGCAGTTTATGAACTTCTCCTCTAGGAACTTGTCCAAACCTTTTTTAAACCCAGCCACATTAAATGCCTTAACCACAACCTCTGGCAATGAATTCCAGAGCTTAATTATGCATTGAGTGAAAAAGAATTTTCTCTGATTTCTTTTAAATGTGCTATTTGTTAACTTCATAGAGAGCCCTCTAGTCCTTTTATTATTTGAAAACCACCAATTCATATTTATCCATTCTAATCCTCTCATTATTTTGTAGACCTCCATCATATCTCCTCAGCCATCTATTCTCCAAGCTGAACAGCCCTAACCTCTTTAACTTTTCCTCCTAGGGGAGCTGTTCCATCCCCTTTATCATTTTGGTCACCTTTCTCTGTAGCTTCTTTAGTGCATTGATAACTTTTTTGAAACGTGGTGCCCAAAATTGAACACAGTATTCAAGGTATGCTCTCGAAATGGCATGGTACAAAGGCATTATGACATTCTCTGTTTTTTTGTTTTTTTTCAATTTATACTTTATTAGTTTTCAATTACACATCAAAATAGAATAACTTTTTCATACTTAAATGAAGAAATAAAATAGTGCACAATCTTTAAGAAATACAACAGAATAAAAAATATAATCAATAATTTGATTAGCACATTTTATCCAATAAATGGGAGCTTATTTAACAATATCTATATTTCACATCAAATAACAATAATGGGAGAAGAGAGGACATTTTATTTTCTTACGGACCCTCTTCCGTTATTTGAGCCTGACTCGACTTTTCTATTTCTTTGTCCCTCAAAAAACTCTCCAGGTGAGGGGGCAAACTAAAAATAAACTTTTTCCCTTGATAATTGACAAAACATCGGCAGGGGAACTTTACATAAAAAGATCCCCCAGCTCCAAGGTTCTGCTCTTTGAGGCAAGAAACTGTTTCCTACGCGCTTGCGTAGGAAACAGATGCATCTGGGAAAACGTAAACCTTTTGACCACAGAATAAAATATACTGGTTTTTGAGAGACATCAAATATGAACTCTTTATCCCTTTCCAATACAAAAGAGACAAATAAAGTTGTCCTTTTGTTTATTATATCTAACGAATCTTCTAGAAACGTTGATATACCTGGAAATTGTAAATCATCCAATCTTCCAGGGGTATCAACCAATTTTAAAGGGAAATAGTAGATTTTGGAAATAGAGGGGATATCCTGCTCTTTATATGCCACATTTTCCTTAAGGAACTTAACAAACATCTCAAAAGGATAGGGAAAATTTACGAAACGTAAATTCTTAATTCGCATCCAATTTTCCAGGTTCTCTATTTCACTATGCAAAATTACAGTGTCAGAAATACACATAGTTTCAACACCCTGTGCACACTGAATATTTGTTGCTAAATTATTAATCTTAGTTTCTATATCCATCAACTTTTTCCCTTGTTCTCTAATTAACAATCTGTTACTATTAACCATTGTTGAGAAGGAAGAGTTCATCTGCGTAACGTTAGAATCAAGTTTTAATAACATCCTCCATAAGTCCCCCAGAGTTACCTTGGAAGCATCTACAGCTGTTGCCTGTATGCTTCCATGATATGAAGATGGTATTCCATTGTCACCTTCCTGATGGAAAGAAGGCAAAAAATGTAGAGATTCAGTATCTACCAATGCGGGTATAATTTCCTCATTACTTACATTCGCAGTCTCACTTCCTATGGAATTATCCACGGTTGCTGCTCCTGAGGGTTGTGAAGGCATGGTTCCCATGCCAGGACTTAGAGAGACATCAGAAGTGTCTCTGTTACAGTCCTCTCTTGGCAAATTGAGTCTATTTAAATGGGCATCCATTGGACCAAGCCTTGAGATGGCCGGAGAGGAGGTAATAACCCAGGCCTTCCTCTTGCGCCCCATAAATACCAGTGGAAACTTCAAAACAATCAAGGCAATCAAAGGTGGTCAAAGCCGGTCTAAGCCACGCGCACCCCTTTGGCGCACGTGGCTTAGACGTCGCGCCGGCGGCATCTATGCGCCGCTTTTCTCGGGGTTTTAAAGCCCGAGAGAATGTCACATGGTGATGTCACATGGTATTCCCCAGCTGGTCCGCAAATTCTTAAATCAGGGCTTACCTCCGCCTGGAGAGCTCCGATAGTCCTCCTCTCTCCCTCTCTCCCTCTCTCCCTCTCTTGGCTCTGCTGGTTCACCGCTTCTCTCGGGGTTTTAAAGCCCCAGACACAGGCAGTAATGTCACATGGTATTCCCCAGCTGTTCCGCAAGTTCTTTAATCAGGGCTTACCGCTGCCTGGAGAGATCCGATAGTCCTCCTCTCTCTCTCTCTCAGCTCCGCCGATTCGCCGCTTCTCTCGGGGTTTTAAAGCCCAGGACACAGGCAGTGATGTTACACGGTATTCGCCAGCTTGCCCGCAAGTTCTTTAATCAGGGCTTACCGCCGCCTGGAGAGCTCCGATAGTCCTCCTCTCTCCCTCTCTCGGCTCCCTGACATTCTCTGTTTTATTCATCATTCCCTTCCTAATTATTCATATTAATCTCTTTGTATTGTATTTTAGGGGAAATTTTTCATTGTAGTATTGTACTGTTGATACAAACTTGATAGGAATCATTTAGAAATACTCCCAAAATCTACTAGTAAGCTGACCATTGTTTTATATGCTAATGGTTTAGTTGACATTTACAGAATATTTTATCCAAATGTTTAAAATATAAAAGGCTTACTGCAAGTGCCAAGCTTTTTAACTTGTGCAAGATTAGATAGTTTTCTAATGTTTTTTTAGCATAATTCAAACATGATAACTAAATGCCAAATCATCTCCAATGGCCTTTCTGATCATACCAATATCCTATCTGATTTTTAATGTAACTTGCTATTTAATAACTCAAAAATAATTTAAGTATATGATGTGGACAATTGGCACTAGAAAAGGCTGAAGTAACTGCCAGATTGTTAAACAGGATAGATATTTTTGTCTGTTATTTTAATATATCTTATGCTGAAACTGTGTTTTATTAGGGATGTGCACAGAAAATATTTCCAGTTTGGTTCATTTATCCATTTCATATGCCTCCATAATTCATTTTAAAAGAAAAAAATTTCACTTATTCTTGTGCTATGTTCATTTATTTCCCATTAAAATCAAAAGGAGAAGCAATGCATCCTGTTCTGAGCTCCAAAATTGCAGTTTACTAATCAAGTTTAGTGAAACTTGAAAAAAGAAATTAGCAGAAGAGGGAATAGTACTCCAAGACACCAAGGCCTAGATTCATCATTTCACTATAATTATAGCAAAATTATCACCCGTGGTAGAAAAAGGGGCGTGGGGAGCAAATGAGCAGCCGGCTACATTGCAGTGTACAGTAATGCATGAGGCGTTGCATTATCATACGCAGCAATATCAGCCATACCTGTCATTGTGCCCCCCATAATGGCCCAGGAAAAGGTGTAGGTATTTCCCACGAAATTGCCCGCGCTAATGTGCGATACTTTATCGCACACAGTGCGGGTAGCCCCTAATCTCCCTAAATCCTGCCCAAACTCTTCCCAGTTTACTAACAAATTTTTAATTTGCATACGTGATTTGCGATAACGGCCTATCACAAAATGATAAATAACCCCCCAAGAATGGCATGAATGGCCCAAGGCACCATGCCAGGGCAAAGGAGCCCAAACAGAGGCATCAAAAGTCAGAGACGGCAGAAGTACTAAGCGAATTAGGCCTGGGTCTAGGGCGCTGACCATTAGGGGGGGTGCGAGCCATGTGGGGCCTTGAGCGATGGCGCCAAAGAGGAGTGGAGATTTTGCAATCTCCACTCCTCTTTGCTGCCATGGCACTGCCGCTCACAGCCTCACATGGCTTACACCCCCTAATGGGAGTGGCATTGTGACCGGGGTGGGGGGGGGGGGGGGCAGCACAGTGAGAGGGGGCAAGCACAAGGCAGAAGGTGCCTAGGGCGCCTAATCCCCTTGCAACGGCCTTTTCAACAGTCCAAAGCACCATGAAAGGAGTAAAGCAGCACCAAGAGTGGCAAGACTACCCCAGGGCTCTTAAAGAGGGGGGAAAGGTCACCAACTACATTGGCATGAAAACCAATGTAATAAGCTGCACTGAGCCTAATGCTCATTTTTACTCAGGTTTTAGCACAAGCTTTTATATGCTAAACTAACCCAGATTTGTAATATGGGTTTTATAGCCAAACAAAAGTGCTAAAAATCCAGGATATGATTAGTGTGGGTGTATGCAAATCCCATGGAAAAGAAGGAATTAGCTATTACAGGGTAATGCAGGGAGCTACATTAGTGGGGAGACAATTTAGTGCATGTTTCTTAACTTAGGGTATTTAACGCCTGGGGAAGGGCAGGAATAAAAGTGATGTCACATTTCTGGTGGCCATTTTAGTCTATTGTTTGCCCCTCTGGTGGTGTGATTAGATGCTTACCTATGCAAATATGGATTACATATGGGTTTCTTTAATGGTTTGGTACATTTTGCATGTGTGGTGAAAGGTTAGAGTGGCAGATGCTGAAGGACAAAGAAGAGAGAGGGAAGAGAAGACACTTTATTGTTGAAGAAAAAAGGAGGGTCCATGAGGAGCAGACAATCTTGGCTCAAGCTTTTCACAGAAGGGTATGCAGGAAGTGGATATTTTACCTGAGGACAACACTGGTGAGGTTACAGGAGACTGGCATAGTATGGACATATAGACTGAGCTCCAGACATATATTTATTTATTTATTTTTAGAATTTTTATATACAGAAATTCTTGTTTGGAAACAAATCAATCCGGTTTACAGGTAACAATAATAATGCCTAGGGACGGGAAACAGTGCCCCTGGCTTTACAAGAAACATATTAAACATGGCTTTACATGAAACATATTGAACAGAACGATTCAATAACGATTCAAAAGAATAACAATAAGGTGACTTCTCTGGGTTGGGGACAAACCTGGACTTCTCTGGGTTAGGGATAAACCTGAGACTTTAGATAAAAATGAATTAAGACTCTTTAAATTTTCTTTAAAATTTTCTTTAAAATTTTCTTTAAAATTTCTTCAAAATAATTGCATAAAATCTAAGATTGCATATGCTATTTGCTATTAAAAGTCCATAAATTAAATGAATAGGTTCTTAAATTGGAGAAACATTTGAAGACCCATGCTGAGAGCCTGACAAAGTGATCAAATCACCTCCATCGGAAGAAAGAGCTGTCAATGATCCAGCATTTTAGCAAAATAGTGATGTATCCACCCGTGGGCATGCCAGGAGACAAGTGTCAGCAGAAGTAAATCATCTGGGTGGGAGAAATATCTGGGAAGAGCAGAAGTGGAACCACCATCTCTGCAAACTGCAGTGTATAGCAGTAATGAAGAGCTTTCATCGCAGGCAGGAGGAGGGAAGGCAAAGAGGGCAAAGAGCCTTTGTCCTCCCGAGCCTCTTCCTTTTATTGTACATTCATACAAAGGCAGATGATGTGTCATTACATGATTGGCTACTTTCCCATAGCAACAGAAGAGTCATTACACCATTGGCTTTGGCTCAGGGGGTGTGCACGGATCATATCATTGGCTGCTGAAATCTATACCTCCTGACTTTGTCCTGCCTCTGACTAGGGAACACCCAGCCCTTCTTTCAGGCTATCAGGATTAATTATAGGCCAGAAAATACATGAAGTCAGGTATCCTCTCCTAGGCAGAGGGGCTTAAGCACAAGTGATGCTTTTATTCAGGCAAATGTCAGGGAGAAGGGAAGTTAGTGTTTAACCCTGATGAAATGGCTTGCTGGCAAGCGCATATTTCCCACATCTCACCCTTTTTGTTTTTGTTTAGGGCAGCACAGTAAAGCTTTAGACCCTAACTGAAATCTGTTATGTCTTGGTATGGGCTGGAAATAGGGGAAGAGGGATTATGGAGAGAAGAAAGCTATAATTCGACGTGGTGTGCCAGCTGTCGATGAGCTTCTGAATCTCCATATCACCCAGAGCTGGTGCAGGTGGTGTGCCAACTCTGCAGGGCTCCGGATTCCCTATTAGGCATCTTACAAGACATCTTTGTATCTGGGCTGAGAGCAAGGTTTCAATATGGATATGAGGGTTGGGTATGCACTGAATACAGCATCACAGGCAAACAATTAAGATAATTACAGTAATTATAATAGAAATCACCCCTTTTGAGACCAGAAATATCAGGGAGTCAGGACCATAGCCAGTCCCATGGAGAAGTAGGTATTCTGCCTGAAAGTGGTGCATCAGCATCCATGGTTTCTATCTGCTCTATGGTATGTGTAAGGTTTGCTTTATAAACTGATATGTACACACAGCAATGAGATCCAATTAATGCACAAACACCACCCTTTAAGGCTAAAATGTTGTCTAAGGTTAAAGCTAAAATAGTGTCTAAGGTATAGCTGTTCTGTAATGCTACTTCTCTAATCTGAGAAACTTCTGTTGTGAGTAGTTTTAATGCATGGACTGTCTGATTAAATAGGGCAGTCGTCCAGTTAGCTAGGATGTGTAAGTCTCTGTAATTTATAGCTGTCCCCATTGGAGGAAACAGGCTTCTAGCTATCTGAGTTTCTGTATACTTTTCTATGGGATTATTTATCGCCTCCCTTTTGTTACGGAGCCTTGCTTTGGGTAAATTTTTGACTGCATAGTATGAGGGGAGGATGTAGCCTAAAGTGCATCTGCCTCTCCATCTTGGGGAAATGTACATATATGCTCTATGCCCACATAACATCCATATGTTTCCTAACAGATTAGTGGACATGTCATTGGTTATCATTTGGGCTATATAACTACAAAAGGTAAATCCTTCATCCCCTCTATACTTTCTGTACTTGCTTGGGTTTCCCACTGCACATCCTGAAATCTGCCAATTGCATACATATGTGGTATAACTATGCAAGTGTTCAGTGATTTATACAAATGTTCAGTTACAATATGGATATTTCCCACCTGAATTTCCTTCCCATCCCCTGTATCATAGTCCCAACAAAGAGCGGCAGTCTCTTGAATACAGCTACCAATGTGTAGTATGGTAATACCACTGGAGAAGTAATGAAAACACCTCTCTGTAAAGGATAATTAGTCCATACTGTAAGGTTAAATGGTACAGCATGCATCAGTAGTTCTCCGCAGGCTTGGGTTGGCATGTGTGTGCAGATCCAACAGTCTGTTCGATTCAACAGGTGTGAAAAGTTCTGTGCATCGAGGATGTACATATTGTTCTGTCAGAGTCCTTGTTCTGAAATCGCCATAGCTGGAGAAATAAGGCAAAGGAGGAGGATGCAGAACACAATTGTTAATGAGTTGGCATTCAGGCAAGAAAAAGTGGCTAATAAGTTCTCTGGAGTTTTCTCAAGGCCTTGCTGTTCTAAGAGTTGTGCAGATTGGTTGGATAGGGCCTTGATCTGTCCCCAGGTCATGTGGTGCTGCTTTTTGCAAGGAGTCCGGACTCTGTCCTTCTGAGGGCTGTGGAGGCTCAGGGAGAAGTTTGGGATCGGGTCCTGTAGACCTGGACACCTTTCCATCTTTCCATCTTTCCACGGCTTGATACCTGTGGAAGCAAGCAGAGAAACATATCCTCGTTCCCCATTTTAAGGGAACGGGACCATACCAGACATTAAATATTCTATACAAAACTGATGGCTGTGGGTGACTAACCCTAGTCCCATAATGATTACTCATGGCTGTGGTCTTATGTGAACCTGATATGTTTGGATGATTTAAAGTAAACAATACTTTGTTCAGCCAGTCCTATTTAGGGGAAAATCCAGGGGCAATCCCCCTTTTTTCTTTTTGTTTGGTCCAGAGCTCTTAAGGGTATGATTTGCTCTCTCCACAATGGCTTGCCCTGTGGTGTTGTAGGGGATGCCAAATAAGTATTTAATGTTCAATTATAGACAAAATTCATGCAAAGGAATGGCTGCAGTAAGCAGGGCCATTTTTAGTTTTCAGAAAAGAGGGTAGGCCCATTATCAAGAATTTTTTATGCAGTGATCAATTTTCATTCAGTAAAATAGCAATAAATGTAAATTAATCATTTAAAGGAAAAGTCATTTGCAGTAAGCAGAATCAAATGACAAGTATATTAGACATTACATTAAACATATGTTACACAAGACTGACATATATTCATTCATCCTGCAAATATTAATTTACACAAAACTGACACATATTCATCCATCCTGCAAATATTTCTTGCATCAAGACAGACAACAGATAACACATAATATGAGCTAAAAATCTTATCAAAAAGTTATCAAAAACAAAATTAGATCAAGGATCAAAAATCAAAAGTCAAAAGGCGTTAGAAAAATGTTTGAAAATGTTAAAATAAACTGCAAAGTGTCCATCTTCACATCTCTTCATGGCAGGAAGGCTGTAAATCTGGAAAATATTAAAAACTGGCATACAGCAAAAAATTACTAAGGTAAGGATAAAAGTGAAATTCTTACTTTTTTAACCTTGAAGAAATCAATTCTATGATTCAATTTAATAAAATCAATTTGGATTTGCAAGAAAAGGCTTGGGAGGGATTGCTTTAGATGTAGCAACCTCTGTCAGTAAAAATTATAAGGTTCAGAATTCTGTATAAATTTTGTGAAAAAGAAAATAAAACTGAAGTGTCCTTAATACAGAAGGTCTGTAGGCCTGAAAAATAAAAACTATTATACAACAGAATTATTAAAACAATAATATAATATAACTTGTAGAATAACATAGCGCCTCCTAGTGGAGACCCCATCATTACTTTATAGATTGCAACTATTGTTCCAGGTTGCAATCAATAATACTCTGAGCTTAAATTCAATGTGGAATATCAGAATAGAATTTCTTCTTATAATTATTAGAATAGGAAATTAAACACGCTGTTTGCTCAGCTCTGTCTGCAGCATGCTAAAGTGACTGTAACTACTATTAATCTGTCTGAGTTATAACATATATAAACTAGAGAGAGAAACTGCAGTACTAAGTCCAGGTTTTTTTTTCTTTCTTTTCAAAAGTTCTCCCTCCCTCCCCCATGAGTGGCAAGCAAGAGTTACAAGCAAGAAAGACAGAAAAGGGGGGGAGGAGCAGTGTTTCTCAAAAGAAAAGAACTACACCCAAGGAGTTAATCCTTCAGTCAATAGAAACTTAAAGATAGCATTGTTTAACAATTGACCACAGACAATGGCTGGCCCAGGATTTGCTGATTCTTTGCAGACAGATACTATTTTTCTCCTGTAGAGAAAATTGCAATAAGAATCTGAGCGCTGGCAATTCAAGCAATTGCTTATAAACTTAAATCTCAGAGAAATGGAGTCATTTTTAAATGCGAGCCAAATAAACTTTGCAAAAGGGAAACTTTCACATGTAATTTACACAGAATATTATTCAAATTTCAGTACAGTTTGTAACATAAGCTCTGCATACACTTTGTGGGGGAAAATATTCTCAAAGTATGCAGATTTTTTGTAACAATTCAAATAGGAATAGAAACCATTTTTTCCAAATTTGTACTGTTTGTAAAGAGAAACCATTTTTTTTTTTTTTTCATAGTGATATTTTCTTTGCTTGTAACGCAGGAGTCTAATTAAATCCTTTTTTTCATAATGATATTTTCTTTGCTTGTAACACAGGCCCAAGATCTTACACGCTAATTTCTTTGAAGACCTGGGGGCATAGTCACTGCACATGGCACTCAACTCTATTGCTGCCACACCTAGTTCTTTGTTTCTTTCTGTAATGGGAAGGGCTTGAATCCCTTTCAATAATTCCTCTCTTGTGAGATTTCCATGTTCTAGGTGAAATCCCATGGTGGTTGGTGGGGGAAGGGCTTGCAGGCAAGATGGAGGAAGGCTAGTTTTTCTGACCTCAGTGTTTTCTATTTCCTGGGGCATTTTCTCTGAGGTGGATGCAGAGGAAGCCACAGGAGCCATGTGAGTGTGTGTCCCCAGATGTTCTATTTCATTTTCTGTCCCCCTTTGTTCATGGTTCTTTTCTGAGATGGGGAAGGCTTGAAGTCCTTCTAATAATTCTGTTTCTGTAAGGTTTTCTTTCTGCAGTTTCTGCTGAAATTCAATGCTAATCGCCCCACCCAGGCCAGGTGGTGGCTCTATTGTTCTCAAGGGTTGGTTTTCTAAAGAAGGCGGAGATGTGTGAATGGCTTGTGCCTTGAGTGTAGGTATGAGGAGCTGAGGATACAAAGAATTTGCTGTCTCTGAGGAAGACTGAGAAGATGGGGGAAGGGTATGTCTGCCTGCTTCTAAAAGCACATGGTGTTCAATGGCTTCTGTACATTTTTGCCAGATTAATCTTAGTTTTATGGGAGCTCTGGGAGCCGTATGAAGATAATTGCCGATTGAAATCCAATTCTGGGTATTTAGAGTTCCAGACTCCATAGAATACCAAGGGCAACGGCAAGCTATTTCACTTATTAATTTTTCTAAGTCCCCCAGGCTGACTTGCGCTATTTTTCTTCTGGTGATGAAATAATGATTATTGATGATTTGCTGCAACTTTCTGGCATGTAGCCGCTGCTGTACAGTCAAATCATTACCCATTCTTACGAGTGTGGGGAACAAACTTGCTGAGAAATACTTAAATATACTAAAAAGTACTTTAATATACTTACGATTGCAAATCTGTTGAACGATACGTATCTAGGCTATGACCAGCCGAAATAAGCATGGAGTTTATCATCACTGTCGCGGGTCACCAGATATAGCAGTAATGAAGAGCTTTCATCGCAGGCAGGAGGAGGGAAGGCAAAGAGGGCAAAGAGCCTTTGTCCTCCCGAGCCTCTTCCTTTTATTGTACATTCATACAAAGGCAGATGATGTGTCATTACATGATTGGCTACTTTCCCATAGCAACAGAAGAGTCATTACACCATTGGCTTTGGCTCAGGGGGTGTGCACGGATCATATCATTGGCTGCTGAAATCTATACCTCCTGACTTTGTCCTGCCTCTGACTAGGGAACACCCAGCCCTTCTTTCAGGCTATCAGGATTAATTATAGGCCAGAAAATACATGAAGTCAGGTATCCTCTCCTAGGCAGAGGGGCTTAAGCACAAGTGATGCTTTTATTCAGGCAAATGTCAGGGAGAAGGGAAGTTAGTGTTTAACCCTGATGAAATGGCTTGCTGGCAAGCGCATATTTCCCACACAGTGATGAGCGCTGATGATGCATCCACCTGAAAAAAAAAAAAGAAAAAAAAAATGAGAAATGCAGATCAGAGGCCTAGAGATTGACTGTCCAGTGCCCACTATGGAATGTTAGTGCATAAATACTTATAGAAGGAAAGGATGCTACCATTGGTGGTGAGGCGAGCGATGGCAGAAGCGAAGCGTCCGGGTGGAAAAAGCAAATGGGATGAAAGGAAGAGCAGAAATGGAACCACTACCTCAGTCAGCATCAACAGCAACCCAGGAATCTGTAGTAAAAAGTAGAGTTGACTGCATGAGCAGCACATCCCGGTTGAGCACAGATGAGCCAGCAAGACATATGCAAGTTCTACTTACCAAGATCACCTTCAGCGAGCACAGTGGTAGAAGCACCATTCCCAGCAGTGGGCATGAGGAATGTAAAGTAAATAAAGGCAGAGAAAAAAAAACATTAGACCTAGCAGTAATTACCAACAGCATCACAGTGATCTGCAAGAGATTATACATGTATGCAGAAAATGTCTTGTCAATACTTACCAAGTACACGATCAAAGCAAAGGAATGTAGAACATTGAGCCTATCCCACCTTGCAGTCCTAAGAAGATGGTGCAACAGGAAAACTGTTCATGGCAAGACCACACCTTGGTTGACATCCAGTTGTAACCATACACCTAGGACACCAATGCCACCATCCCAGTTTGCCATTTGCAGAAGTCCTTGGTGTTTCAAGTGCTTTTTTGCACATTTCTACATAACTATAATACTATGTGTGATAAAACTACCCGTGTACGTACCTTGGTACAAATGGTTTTGAACTACTTCACTAAATAATTATGTCTAATGATTTATTGTAACCGAACCTTTGACGGCACCTGTTAGAATGTACTATAGTACACTTTCACCTACATTAAATATGTGCCTACATGTAAACCGTTGCGATGGTATTTAACTTAGCAACGGTAAGAAAAGTTTTTAAATAAATAAATAAAATTAATTACTGGCCCTGTGTGGCCGTTGACAACTAAAATCTACAAATTGGGTTGTGTTGCTGTTCCCATGGGATATAGTTCCTGAGACAGTGTTCTCTACTGGTCCAGGATAGTCATTGATGGTCTGACATAGGATGGATGGGGTTCAGAGGCTGTCATAGGTAGTCCAGTATGGCAGCTGACTGCAGTTGTCTTGCTGTTCCCATGGGAGATGGTTCCTGAGGCAGTGTCTCCTGCTAGCCTGGGAAAGTCATTGGTGATCCAGCTTGTGTTGGGCGGGGTTCAGAGACTGTCATTGAAGATCTGGCATGAGTCTAAAAACAAAAGTGGACAATACCAAAGGATCCAGCTCCAACACCAGAATCAGACGTACAATGCGGGGGGGGGGGGGGGAGGGGGCAAGTGGAGGTGCCCAGGAAACCTGACGGACAGCTATGTACCAGCAATCAATCATTGATGTAGAGTTGGATCCAGATAAAATCCAAAACAAGAGATTTATTGATGGCTTAGCCCAGTAGAAACTTTCCTTATGGATATGGCCTCCATCCATGGCTCATACCTCTGGTTCTGCATGATGGCCTGCTATGTTCCATAGTTTCATAATTAGAGGATGAGCTTTCCTCTGGGGGAACATCAGTCCAATAGCATGGTTAAGTTCCTCTTCACATCCCACAGAGTCAAGTCAAGACCTCATAGGACACAGACAATGTGTCCTATGAGGCTTTGGGTTTCCGCTCAAAGATAAAGGATAACAGCTAATTATCACAATGAACCAACTGAAACTGGTAACCTATTAATTAATATTTTTTGTAGTATTTCTTCATGTATGATTTACATTTTATATGTTTTTGTAATTTGATTTTATTGTGAACCGCCAAAATTGTTTACCAGATTGACGGTATACAAATAAATAATATTAAACTCTAACCCAATCCAGTAACACATTTACTGCAGCAGTGCACTTCTTTTCAGTCTGCATCAACTCTTATCAAAGCCAGCACATTTCTTTCCTCTTGCATTGCCTCTCGGCATGTAAAGCCATCCATCCTGCCTCGATGAGTTCCTGCTTTACAATCAGTTCTGCTGCAAACTGATTTGCCATTGTGGTCATGATGGCAAGTGGTACTTCTGCTGCTAGGACAGTGTTGTGATCTGTAATCCCACCACCTACAACCACAGTGATACCTTGAGAAATTCTGCCCACATTGGTGCCTGGTGCAGCTGGTACATCCTAGATGTCTGTCATGGAGGTGTCTGTCCATGGAAAGAGCTCAGTCATCGGACTGTCTTCGTAGGGTACCAGTTGCTTCGGTGGGTTGTGCTGCTATTCCTATGGGAAGTGTATCCTGGGGCTATATCGCTAGCCAGTTCTTTTCTATTGCCCATCTTGAGGCAGGGCTCTTTGTTGCAGGCTATTTTGTTGCAGGCCCCTCTGTTTCCATCAGCCGATGATCACTCAGAAAATAAAAAACAAATGAGTGCCAAGAATTCATAAACTATCACACCCTGCTGCTCCCTTCAGCCCCCTTCCCACTGGAGATACATTCCCCACTTTACCTCCTTCTACAGCATCCATATTAGTGCTGCCAGTATGGACACCAGCAAAAGAATACAGCTGAAGAGTCCCCTGGGACAGTTCCTCCACCGGCGTCAGCTGCACATCACATGATGGGCCTCCTCCCATTTGGCACTTGGACCAGTGCCAATTTGGCCTTGACAGCTTCTCTGGATTCCTGCCAGCAATGTTTCAGCTGATCCACTGTCTTGGTCGTCACTGACAGGCTGCTGACATCCTTGGCGATGCCCTCCCAGATTTTCCTTTTGATGTTCAAGGATGTCTTTTGACTGAAGAATGCATTGTGCTTCTCACAGACCCATCGCATCAAAAGGTCCTTCTCTTCCTACATGAAGCACACATTGCATTGACACCACTTCTCCTCCCATGCACCACACGGCTCCTATCCTTTCTGTCACCACTTGCCTATCTGTCAGGGTTATTCATTTCCCCACTCTTACTTCCTCCATTCCCTCCACAGCCACGGATATCCACTCCACTCTTTCAGGAACATAAACACAAAAGTGGACAAAAATCTCATGCACAGACCAACAATCACATGCACTCTATAGATTCATTCAAGAACATAGACAAAAGGATAGGAAACAGCAAGACAAAAACAAGCAGCACAAAAACCACCAATCAGCAATCGCAATTGGACAACCAAATAGAAAAATAGTTAGAAAAAAACTGAAAGGTACAGCTGCAAAGGTTAAAAGTGTTCAACAGGCATGGACATTGCTTAAAAATACAATCCTAGAGGCGCAGTCCATATGTATTCCGTGCATTAAGAAAGGTGGAAGGAAGGAAAAACGATTACCGTCATGGTTAAAAGGTGAGGAGAAAGAGGCTATTTTAGCCAAAAAAAAAATCCTTCAAAAACTGGAAGAAGGATCCTTCTGAAGAAAATAGGATAAAACATAAGCATTGTCATGCTAAGTGTAAAACATTGATAAGACAGGCGAAGAGAGAATTTGAAATGAAATTGGCCATAGAGGCAAAAACTCATAATAAAAAATGTTTTAAATATATCCAAAGCAAGAAACCTGTGAAGGAGACGGTTGGACCATTAGATGACAGAGGGGTTAAAGGGGCTCTTAGGGAAGATAAGGCCAATCAGAAAGACTAAATGAATTCTTTGCCTCCGTGTTTATAAATGAGGATGTTGGGGAGATACCAGTTCCGGAGATGGTTTTCAGGGGTGATGAGTCAGACAAACTGAACAAAATCACTGTGAACCTGGAAGATGTAGTAGGCCAGATTGACAAACTAAAGAGTAGCAAATCACCTGGACCGGATGGTATGCATCCTAGGGTTCTGAAGGAACTCAAAAATGAAATTTCTGATCTATTAGTTAAAATTTGTAACCTATCATTAAAATCATCCATTGTACCTGAAGACTGGAGGGTGGCCAATGTAACCCCAATATTTAAAAAAGGCTCCAGGGGCGATCCAGGTAACTATAGACCAGTGAGCCTGACTTCAGTGCCGGGAAAAATAGTGGAAACTATTCTCAAGAACAAAATTGTAAAGCATATAGAAAGACATGATTTAATGGAACATAGTCAACATGAATTTACCCAAGGGAAGTCTTGCCTAACAAATCTGCTTCATTTTTTTGAAGGGGTTAATAAACATGTGGATAAAGGTGAACCGGTAGATGTAGTGTATTTGGATTTTCAGAAGGCGTTTGACAAAGTCCCTCATGAGAGGCTTCTACGTAAACTAAAAAGTCATGGGATAGGAGGCGATGTCCTTTCGTGGATTACAAGCTGGTTAAAAGACAGGAAACAGAGAGTAGGATTAAATGGTCAATTTTCTCAGTGGAAAAGGGTAAACAGTGGAGTGCCTCAGGGATATGTACTTGGACCGGTGCTTTTCAATATATATATAAATGATCTGGAAAGGAATACGACGAGTGAGGTTATCAAATTTGCAGATGATACAAAATTATTTAGAGTAGTTAAATCACAAGCAGACTGTGATACATTGCAGGAGGACCTTGCAAGACTTGAAGATTGGGCATCCAAATGGCAGATGAAATTTAATGTGGACAAGTGCAAGGTGTTGCATATAGGGAAAAATAACCGTTGCTGTAGTTACACGATGTTAGGTTCCATATTAGGAGCTACCACCCAGGAAAAAGATCTAGGCATCATAGTGGATAATACTTTAAAATAGTCAGCTCAGTGTGCTGCAGCAGTCAAAAAAGCAAATAGATTGTTAGGAATTATTAGGAAGGGAATGGTTAATAGAACGGAAAATGTCATAATGCCTCTATATCGCTCCATGGTGAGACCACACCTTGAATACTGTGTACAATTCTGGTCGCCGCATCTCAAAAAAGATATAGTTGCGATGGAGAAGGTACAGAGAAGGGCAACCAAAATGATAAAGGGGATGGAACAGCTTCCCTATGAGGATAGGTTGAAGAGATTAGGGATGTTCAACTTGGAGAAGAGACGGCTGAGGGGGGATATGATAGAGGTCTTTAAGATCATGAGAGGTCTTGAAGGAGTAGATGTGACTCGGTTATTTTCACTTTCGAATAATAGAAGGACTAGGGGGCATTCCATGAAGTTAGCAAGTAGCACATTTAAGACTAATCGGAGAAAATTCTTTTTCACTCAACGCACAATAAAGCTCTGGAATTTGTTGCCAGAGGATGTGGTTAGTGCAGTTAGTGTAGCTGGGTTCAAAAAAGGTTTGGATAAGTTCTTGGAGGAGAAGTCCATTGATGGCTATTAATCAATTTTACTTAGAGAATAGCCACTGCTATTAATTGCATCAGTAGCATGGGATCTTCTTAGTGTTTGGGTAATTGCCAGGTTCTTGTGGCCTGGTTTTGGCCTCTGTTGGAAACAGGATGCTGGGCTTGATGGACCCTTGGTCTGACCCAGCATGGCAATTTCTTATGTTCTTATGTTCACTACACCACCAACTACAACACTAAACCTCCTAATCTAGTGCTCCCCTAATACCACCCAGCACTGACAAAATATGGCCCTGGGAAAAAAAGGAGTGTCCACCAATCTCATCACTGTTCAACCTAGGTCATGTCTATCAATCATTAGAGAACTCTGCAGCATTTTCAAACTTAGTGCCAGATTTTACCAGTGGTTTTCCCATGGTTTTCTGCATTTCATTTTTAAGTCCAATTGTGGCACACTTTGTGGACTTACCATGGGATTTTAATGCCAGTTTGATTTGCATGCCATTAGTTTACTGCATCATGCGGGCCATGTATTTTTAATATGTGAGGTAAGGAAAACTGGCGCTAAAATTTTATGCTGGTTTTTGCACAGGTTTTATTACATTGGCTCCTATGAGAGGTGCAGCAAGTGTGTAAAGCATTGGATTAAAAATCAATAGTCAGTATGTACTGTTAGGGTATTTGAAAAAAATTTTGAAAACAGCAGGAGCAGGAGCAGAAACAGCCAAGGCACCATACGATACTTGGAGCAGCAGAAGTATTGGTATTTAAAACCACACAGCATAGGTGCAGAGCAATGAGGCATAAAGAGTGATATCAATGCCCCAAGACTAGGTGAAGGGACAACAGAGCCCAAACAGAGGCATGAACACCTCATGTCACGCAAAGAAAAGCAAATGGCATGAACACCTCAAGGTGCAGTGAGAAAGATGAAGCAGCAGTAGCAGCAGTGGCATGAACACCAGAAGGAATTATTATTATTTTATTTACTTGATATACCACAATTCCATTAATATCATCAAATTGGCTAACAAAGAAATATAACAAAAAATTACGATATCCAAAAATCAGACTAAAATATTCAAATAATAAATATACATTAAGAAAAGTCATAAAACAAAAAAACTAAAACTAAATGTAGCCCCTGCTACTATTTTTGCTCTGGTTTTCCTAGCAGTTAAGGGTTTTTGCATTTTTGGGGTCCTCCCCTTGCCTTTTCCCTACCTTATTGTAGGATATGTCTCAGGGATATGAATTTTTACCTTGAACCTCTTGGAGACTACTCTAGAGAGCTGCTCTCCTGGAATTTTGAAGAAGGTTTTTGGGAGTAATGAGAAGAGATACATTTTGTTGGATTGTTTGAGAAGTACAAGTTTTGTATTGCATTTGCTATCCAGTGTGGACCAGTTCCTGAAAGAAAGGCAAACCTCCTTCTCTGGGGTTCTTCCCTCTTTGCACCCAGTTAACAGCAAAAGAGAAGAGAAGAGAGTCTTTGAAAGAGGGGTTTTTGTCCCAGCTATGGTTTCTTTTGTGTGCTACCCCAATTTATGATTGTTAATGAGGACCCAAGCAACATCCCCAAAAATTATTGAGCAATGACATGCTTATCTAAGGTCTACAAGCTGTTCACTGCAAAAGGTGCAGATAAAATACTGTATATGTTCATACAGATGTTAATACAATTATGGCAGTAGAACAGAAGGACAACAAAAGAGGGATATAGGGACCCAAGGACCATCTAGAAGCCTGAAGATGATGAACTTACTATCCCTAAGCAGGGAGAAGTCATGGTCTTGATGTGCAAATCAGATCTCAGACCTGTTTGTATATAGTAGAGATGTGAATCGGAACCGGAATCGGTTCGGATTCCGGTTCTGATTCACATGTGGGGTTTTTTTCATCGGGCCCGATCGCGGTTTTGTTTATCAGCTGCGCCCGAGCCGATAAACAAAAAACCCACCCCGACCCTTTAAAACTAATACCTTAGCTTTCCCCACCCTCCTGACCCCCCAAATAACTTTTTACAGGTACCTGGTGGTCCAGTGGTGGTCCCTGGAGCGATCGCCTGCTCCTGGGCCGTCGGCTGCCACTAATCAAAATGGCGCCGATGGCCCTTTGCCCTTACCATGTGACAGGGTATCCGTGCCATTGGCCGGACCCTGTCACATGGTAGGAGCACTGGATGGCTGGCGCCATCTTGTGCTCCTACCATGTGACAGGGGCTGACCAATGGCACCAGTAGCCCCTGTGACATAGTAAGGGCAAAGGCTATCGGTGCCATTTTGATTACTGGCAGCCGATGGCCCGAGTGCAGGAGATCGCTCCCGGACCCCCGCTGGACCACCAGGGGCTTTTGGCAATTCTTGGGGGACCCTCTTGCCCCCCACAAGACTTGCCAAAAGTCCAGTGGGGGTCCGGGAGCGACCTCCTGCACTCGGACCATCGGCTGCCAGTATTCAAAATGGCGCCGATAGCCTTTGCCCTTACTATGTCACAGGGGCTACCGGTGCCATTGGTCAGCCCCTGTCACATGGTAGGAGCACAAGATGGCGCCGGCCATCCAGTACTCCTACCATGTGACAGGGTCCGGCCAATGGCACGGATACCCTGTCACATGGTAAGGGCAAAGGGCCATCGGTGCCATTTTGATTAGTGGCAGCCGACGGCCCGAGAGGAGATCGCTCCAGGGACCCCCACTGGACCACCAGGTACCTTTAAAAAGTTTTTTGGGGGGTCAGGAGGGTGGGGGAAGCTAAGGTATTAGTTTTAAAGGGTCGGGGTGGGATTTTTGTTTATCGGCTCGGGCGCAGCCGATAAACAAAACCGCGATCGGGCCCGATGAAAAATAAACCACATGTGAATCGGAACCGGAATCCGAACCGATTCCGGTTCCGATTCACATCTCTACTATATACAAACAGGTCTGAGATCTGATTTGCACATCAAGACCATGACTTCTCCCTGCCTGGGGATAGTAAGTTCATCATCTTCAGGCTTCTAGATGGTCCTTGGGTCCCTATATCCCTCTTTTGTTGTCCTTCTGTTCTACTGCCATAATTCTACTTCTGTAATGGCCCATGATCAATCGTGTCAAATGTTGCCAATAAATTAAGGTATCCATCCCCTATCAGCCTGCATCCGAATACCATCAGTCAGGGCCTGTAATAGCGTCTCCTGACTATATCCTTTTCTAAATCCAGACTGACAGCTTTGCAAACCTTCTACTTCCTCTATAAAATCTTGAATCTGTTTAAAAACCACCAGAATCTTGCCCAGAAATGGCAGGTGTGACACTAGTTGATAGTTCTGTACCAATGCGGGATATAAATTAGATTTCTTGAACACCCACACAGCTTCTTTAAAGGAAGCAGCATTTCCCTTTGACTCAAGCTCTTATTAGCCAAGCTGGCTACAAAGGGGAATAAACCCAGCTCTTGTTTTTTTACCAAAAGAAGACAGCGGTTCAAGGATGGATGAACATACAGACATCTATCTTTTTACACACAAAAATAGACCGTATAAGCTAAATCCATTACATTGTTTTCTACATTTTATTGCAACAACCCAGAAATACTAGAAAGGTAGTTCCGTTTCAGCAAATATGTTTTTATGGCAATGATAGGTCATGGTTCATTTGGTAAGTGCTGTACACTTCCATGCAGAGGGTCCCTGTTTCAATTCCTGGATTGGGTTTTTCTGCACCCCAGGTCAGCCAAGGTTGGAGATACTACATAGATAGTACTCACCTTAGGGGTGGGAGGGAGGCATGGTCATCAGTAAGGATGAAACCTGGTGACTCGATTCAGATTCCATGATACATGTTCCGAAATGTTGCCCTCATTCATGGCTCCTGGTCAAAGGGTCATATTTTCAGTGACCAGACTAAAAACAATGGGAAGGTGTGGCTGTCAAAATAGGGGAAACAAATCCCCTGATAATTGTGAATAAAGCCTCAAGGTACCAGGATCCAAGCACTGGATCAGCATAAGCTGGAATCAAAAGGGAGAAAAAAAGGAACTACCAGGCAACAAATATATATATAAATACACACACCATAATCACCATAAACAGGGATGACAATTCCTTCCCTTAAGTTTCTGGGATAATACAATTTCTGATGCAGTAATTTGCATCACCACAAAAGCTTCATACACTAAAAGGAGGAACTTTTGGCCCTTTAGAATGTAATCTTCAAAGGTACTTCTGCGAGGTATAGAAGTGCTTTACTGCAAAAGCGACCCTTTAGAAAACTACGTGTAAAATTATGAGCTTCTATAGGAGGTGGAGTCCAAGCAGAGTTGGAACATACATGCATACTTTTTCATTTTAAAAAGTCTATGAGTACATTCTCTTGGCAAAACTACATGCACCAAATTGCAAGTGTAATTGTGTGTGTGTGTAATTTTACCAGGATAATTTTCAAAGCAAAGGTATGCACATACTTTCACTTTAAATATTAGTGTAAAACTGCAGACTTTACACCGGTTAAAAATAATTCCCTTATTACTGCTTGCAGCAATTTATTAAACATATTAGAAAATGTGTCTGGAATGAGAATGAAATAATAAACCTCCACTAGAAAAACAATTACAAGCAGCTGCTAAAGCATTATTAATCCTACCTGACAGTCCTGATGGTTAAAATCCCATATCAACAGACTGGGAATACAAGTTCTGCTTTGCAATTAAAAAAAAAAAAAAAAGCACAACTGCTCACAAATTGTTCTGGGACACCAGCTAAATAAAACTCAACCGTCCAAAACCATTGAACCTGGAAACTGTTGGCAGAGGAAGAGAATGAGTGCTTCCACACAGATTCCAGGGAAATTTATGCTTATTAAAACAGCTTAAAGAAGAAATCAAGGTTGTCAAAAGGGCCATAGGGCAGGCAGCATCGAATGTTATGACATGGACCATCAGCCAGCCTCTGCAGGTGGTTGAGAGCATGGGAGTTACGTGGCTGCCACATATCTTAGCTCTAAAATACACATTTTCATCCAGAACAACATTTGCTGTTATGATGTTTTATGTTTGATGTTCTATAATGTTTTATGATGTTTATATTTTTATGAGTTGCTATTTAACCTTTATTTGTATTTTATTCTTTATTTTACCTATTATATTTTTATGAGTTATTTGACCTTATTTGTATTTTAGCTTTTATTTATTATCAGATGTTAATTAAATTATCTATGAATGTTATTTTGTATCCCGCCCTGAACATAGGAAGGGTGGGTAAGAAATGTTTTAAAATAAAATAAATAAATTTAGTGGGCAGGTGATCCCTTACCCTTTATACTTAGTGTCATGCCCAGATGCAGGCACTGCTGGCCAAGGCAGAGATGACTAGCCACATCTATTTTACCAGCAACTTCTGGACCATCTAGAAAGGTATGCATCTCTTACACTCTCCGATGGCATACTGGTGACAGCTGGACAAAGTGGGAACAGGCTGTAGCTCTAGCAGAGATGCACCAGCAGAGTACAGGTGGGTTGTGCTGCTCACCCAGGTGATGTACCAGAGCTATATTCAGCCCATATCATACCAACAATAAGGGAGAGGATGGAGGGCTGGTGACTAGACCAGAAACACATGACTGGTCCTGGTACTTTTATTACAGATGGTGACAGGAATATGACCATAGAAGCAAGCAATGGGGACTGGCATAGGATCCTATGCTTTCCACAATTGATGCTCCAGACAGTAACAGACTCCCTGGGGCTAAGTTAGAGAAGGCAGAGGATTAGTCTTGTGGGAACTGATAAAAAGGTGCAATAAAAGAAGACATTTTAATCAGAGCTTGAAGGGTGGGAAGAAGTTCCATGAGAAGCAGGAACTAGCTAGGGCACCTGTGCACCAGATTATTCAGGATTTAGGTACCAGGTGGAATTCCAGAATTTAGCATTCAACAGATACCCCTTTATGAGTTGCTGAGATTGGTGTGGATCGCTACCTGAGGGTGCACATGGCTGCACATGATGCAATTGGTACAAGTTCTGAAGCTCTTCAAGAATGCAGAGGATCTGAGTTCAACAACAACCAACGTAAATCTAGGGAGAAACCACAGATTGTCATCACTTGCTAGTCCTTAGATTTAATCTTTTTTGTATTTAGGGAACTTCTGGTTCATCTGGGGAGGTTCAGTACAGAAATTAGTGAAGAGAAATTAGTGGCTCTGTATGGAAGAAGTGATTCTTTTCTTCAACAGTTCCCAGGTTCAATGGTTTTGGACTGTTGAGTTTTATTTAGTTGGTGTCCCAGAACAATTTAAGCCTGATTTTAAAAACTCGGCGCATGTAAAACCCAGAAGAGACACACATGGCTGGGCTGCGCATGCACCATGGGGATTTTCGAATACCTGTAACCACATGCATATCTCCTGGTATGTGCCGAAGACTGGCTTGAGGAAAAAGGGTGCGCCGGGATCTGACCAGCAAGCACAAGTTGCTACTGCATGGGAGAGCGGGTAAGTTGGCAAACAAAAAAAAAAGAAAGGTAGTTGGCAGGATTTTAGTGGTCGGGTCAGACAGGGGAAAAGGTTAGCTAGGGGGGTTAGGAAGTTCCATCCCAGTCCACTCCTTTATTTAATGCTCCTTTATTGGAGCGGACTGGGAGGGAACTAGGGAAAGGGCCTATCGCGTAGTTGCACGCAACTTATAAAATTTCCTCCCACTTGCACACGTGAGTCTGCATTCGGGGGCGCATGTGCGTGCAGGTAGCAGATTTTATAACATGCGCGTGTCAACACGCGCATGATATAAAATCAGTGCGTCCATGTGCAGGTTTTAAAATGTACCTTTTTGTGAGCAGTTGTGCTTTTTTTTTATTGCAAAACAGAACTTGTATTCCCAGTCTGTGGATATGTTCTTTTTATCATCCTCAAGCACCATCAATCTTTGTAGATTTTTAGTTAGCCTTTCAAGAGGACAGGAGCTCTCTGTCTCCTGCCCCTTTTATTTTTCCCAGCTATTGAAGGGAGTGAAGTTTGCATTCCACTGAAGGTTTGCATTCCTGTTGGACTTTGTTTGATGTTATTTTATTCTTGCAATCCTTTTTATGGAAGCTTTTCTCTGTGAGAGCCTTAGTACCCCTTCACAGGAGCATCCCTGTGTAAGGTTAGATCAGGTGTTAGAGGTCTGCCATAATCTTCCCTATCACTCCTTCAGGGGATAGATCTGACTGGTGACCCAATGCAGAGGAATTTCAACTTTAAGTATCCTATTTAAGAAATTAGCATAATTTAGAGATTGAGAAGTTTTTCCACCCTTCCTGCCTCTATTTTCTTTTCCCCTTTAAGTAATAAGCTACTTTTGTTCCTACCTGGAGTTGCATACTGTTGCATTTGTGCCTGCTTTCGCCCTCACTCCACCCTCTCTACCTGAGTGGCGACTCCCTCCGTGCCTGATGGACAGCTTGATGCCGCGGCGCCTCCATGCCGTTCCTCCCCGGCGCCCCCGGGCCGGCTCGACGCTGTGGATCTGCCATGTTCCTGATGACGTAGGGCGTGCGTGCGTGCACGCTCTGAAGTATGTACCAGCAAGGGCGTGAACCTCAGGGGTGCCCCCCTGTATTGACGTCATCCGCTTCCAACATAAAAGGTCTTTTCTTTTGCTAACAACTCGAGTTAGTAAGGACTCCTATTGGACTAGCTCCGGTTGTCCAAACACCATCTTGCACCACAGGATTGTTTGCGGGATTCCTCCGGACCCGCTTCTCTCTTGCAGCATTGCCTCTCCGGGCCTACCAGGGGTACCCGCTCCTCGGGGGCCTCATTCTCTTTCTCTTTCTCTATTTCAGATTACAGAAAGGAACCGGTACTCACTCCTTGAGGGCCCATGTTCCTAAACCCTCTGAAAACTCTCCATTGCCTGGAAGCGATTGCAAGATAGGGACATTGTGAGTTATTATTTCAGATTACAGACAGGAACCGGTACTCACTCCCCGTGGACCTATGTTCCTGAACACTCTGAAGATTCTCCTTGCCCATAAGCCATCGCAGGTACAGACATTGTGAGTTATTATTTCAGACTACAGATAGGAACCAGCACTTGCTCCTCGAGGGCCTATGTTCCTGAATACTCTGAAGATTCTCCTTGTCCAGAGGCCATTGCATCTACAGACATTGTGAGTTACTATTTTAGATGGTATATAGGAACCGATACTCGCTCCTCGAGGGCCTATGTTCCTGAACACCCTGAAGAATCTATATTGACTAGAAGCTATTCCAGATACAGATTAGTGTGAGTGACCACCGCTCTCTCAGAGCTTCCCTAGAACCAGGTACTCGCTCCTCGAGGGCCTAACCCTTTCCAACTACTGAGCCATATCAAGACCTTGTGTGAGATATCATCTAGCACTGGCTATGTGTATCTGCATATCCTGTCTATTCACTATCTACAGTCTCTTTGCAGCTCAGCAACCTGGGAATCACAGTTCCAGTCTCTGAGGGACTTCAGCTCTGCCGGGCATAAGAACATAAGAAATTGCCATGCTGGGTCAGACCAAGGGTCCATCAAGCCCAGCATCCTGTTTCCAACAGTGGCCAATCCAGGCCATAAGAACCTGGCAAGTACCCAAAAACTAAGTCTATTCCATGTTACCATTGCTAATGGCAGTGGCATACCAGCTCACTACTGCCACCTCTGGTGGTTATACTGCTTATCTAATAAAGAACTATCTGACTGTCTCCATACTCCAGCCTAGCCGGTGGTCCCTCTCGGGACTCCCTCCTGAGGGCACTGTCATCTGCCATCGGCCCAAGGATTCACCTATTTACCTTTTGTCCAGCTGCGCACCATCTCCAGTACTCCGCTAGTACAGATTGCCAACTCTGCAGTCTACATTAACATTGCCATTCCTTAGCAGACCCATAGGAGGCAGTTCACTACAGATTGCTATTCCTCCCTTAGGGGAGGGACTTCCATTAGACTGCTATTAGTATCTGCTCGCTCTTCCCATCCACATCGCAGAACCTGCAACAGATTGCTTACCGCTAGCACTATTCTAACAGATTGCTGTCTCCTCCCCTTGTGGGAGTGTCCAGCAGCAGGATCCTATCCGATAGCTCTCTCTAGCAGCCGATCCCACAACAGATTGCTGACTCCTCCCTTTACAGGAGCATCCAGCAGCAGGTCGCTAACAGATTGCTAACTCTCTAGCAGATCCCTAACAGATTGCTAACTTGAACAGCAGATCCGTAAGACATACTCTTGTTACTAGGGATGTGCAATCATTTTTTGATGATTAGGAAATTCATACGATATTTCCTCATCATGGATCGGGAAACCGATAAAATGATCGCATGTTACCCGAATTTTCGTTCAAAAATTGTTTTTCGGCTTAGTGCGCACTAACAAAAATAACAAAATAAAATGCCGATCCGTGGGAAAACGAGATTTTCCCGTGGCCACACGAACCAGATGCACATCTCTACTTGTTACCCAGGACACATTCTGCTGGAAATGAGTTGTCTTTCTCTCTGAAGGAGCCTGAAGATCAGAACATTTTCCAGGTATGTCTTGTCTCCCTAGACATGCACACAGCCCTATATTGTGCTCCTTATGTCGAGCTTTCTCAGAATTTGACTCACTCCGTCTGTCCAATTCCTACCCATGGTGGACATCTAAATTCGCTCCTCTTTGGCACAATCCCCTTATCAGAGTAGGGCAGCGTCCTCTTAATTGGCCAGTCTGGCAGCGGAAAGGCATTTGGTTTCTCTCTTCTTTATTAAACGGCAGTATCTTATTGTCCTTTCAACAATTAAAGGAAAAGTTTGATATACCTGTTTCTCAGTTCTAAGCTTGGCTGCAACTATGCAGTGCTTTACAACCCTCTGTGATACTTGAATTGTATCTTTATAAATTGCCTTATCTTCTCACAATTTATCATGATTATGGAGCAAAGGGACATCTGGCATCTCGATTGTATAAACTCATTAAAAACCTCTCTCCAAGGTGCTCTATAACATCCTTATACCCAGTTTGATCTTCAGATTTTGTTGAAGCACCTACTGTAGAGACATGGGCTCACGTGTGGAATATATCCACTCATATTTCATTATCCTCCAGTTTAACCGAGACTTCTTTTTTTATCATGCACAGAGCGGTCTGGACCCCATGGAAACTCCACCGAGCAGGCCTCCTTGCATCACATGCTTGTTGGTCCTGCTTAGCCAGCAAGGCCACTTTAAATCATATGCTTTTTTCTTGCCCTTATGTTGCTACCTTTTGGCAGCAAGTTTGGTCCACTATTTCTATTATATTGGCTCTCAACCAGCCCATTACATATTCTTTGGTTATACTCAAGGGTGCGAACTCATCCTTAAATCTCCCTCTCCCTCAACGGAAACTGTTGGAATTCTTAACTGTAGCACTTCAAAATTTCATGTCTAACTGGAAGTGCACTGATTTTCTCTCGGAACATCTGTGGTGGAACTCTGCTTATACTGTAAACATGAAAAAGCAATGGTGATTAAATTTAGCAGACTGGTCAAGTGGTCTCAGGTGTGGAAGCCCTTAGACACCTATCTTTCTTCTTTGTAATACTCCTTATGTAATGATCAACACTCGGATCTCGTTAAGGTGCTTTCTCCCTAAACTCTTTCTTCTTTCTCCTTTCTTTTCCTATTTTGCTGTTGTTTTATCCCTAATATGTAACAAAATGGAACATTTGGTTGACACTTTCATTCACAGCTAGCTATAACATGATAATTGTTATCTTTTTATTCCTATGTTGAGCTTTCAATAAAAAGATTTACAACAACAAAAAATAATAATAGAAGAGGAGAAAGATTAATAAACTTGTGACCTACTCTTTTGGCAAAGTCTCTTAATTCCTTGGAAGCACACTTTTTTTTTAACACTTGATCTCTTTCTCTTCCCAGTTACTCCAAGTTACTTATTCAGATTGAAGATAGTCAAATCCTCTTTTCAATTCCCAATTTGATCCCAGCTTCTCCCTACAGTGGAGTGGTTAAAATAAAGTTCCAATATTATATCAGAACATAAGTCCCAATTCTCATACCTTTCCTAAAGTTTTCTCAGTTACTTTAGATCTTCTTATTTAGTACCAGATGAGTGCTCTCCTTTCATGCAAAACCACACTGAAGCTCATAGCAACAAAATTTAAAAAATACCATCAGAGCTTTCCTTCCTCTCTGAAAGGCAAACTGCTTTTCTGTGCACCCTTTGACTTAATATCATGGCGATATTACGTCGGAGGTCCCGAAGGGTAAAAAAAGTAAAAAAAAAAAGAAAAAAAAATGTAAAATGGGCCGGCGGCTGTCGGGTCAAAAACTGGACGCTCAATTTTGCCGGCGTCCGGTTTCCAAGCCCGTGGCTGTCAGTGGGCTCGAGAACCGACGCCGGCAAAATTGAGCATTGGCTGTCAAACCCACTGACAGCCGCCGCTCCGGGCCAAAAGGAGGCGCTAGGGACGCGCTAGTGTCCCTAGCGCCTCCTTTTGCCCGTTTCTACCACCAGGCCTCATTTAAATACCGAATCGCGCGCACAGGCATTGGCCTGTGCGCGCGCCGGGAGAGCGTGCCCGAAAGTGCACTATTACCATAAAACATGCCCTTTTCCTATCGCATGTGATATTTAGTGCATTTTGATAAATCCAGGCCTAAGTGATCAATTGAAAAGCTAGGGATGTTTTCCCAGGGTGTTAATGCTATAACTCCACAGAACAAGCTATAATGCACGAAGGAGTATCCTCTCTCTCACAATATAACCAACCAAAAATAAAATAAGTGAGGATCCAGTACTTAATAATACTGGGTATATTTTCAAAATTATTTGTCAAGAAAATGTTTTCATTTAGCGGTAAAAGCTGGAATATTGAAATAATTCAGATTTTGCATTAAAAATATTTTTAAAAAATCTAATCTAAGGATTAGCAAGTGATGACAGTCTTGTGCTGGGGAACCCACAATTGATGTCAATATATAAATCAGTGAAAGAAATTTCTAGTTTCTCTTTCAAAATTAACTACAAGGTACATGCAATAATAGTACCTGCATATTTTGCAACTTCATGGGCTATTTGAAAATTGCCTGTGGTAAAGTCTTGTGGGTACAAGGAAAAACCTGCTATATCTGAAAGTAACTTACCTTGAGCTACGAAAAGGCATGAGCAGGGCAGGATAGGGCAAGCCGGCTGGTCACCCAAGGTGACCTGAGACACTGTTGGGCTGGGCTTAATCTGCCTGCAGCCCAGCCAGCCTAAGCTCATATTCGACTGTCAGTAGAATCAGTGCTTAATAACGCATCCGTTTTCTCTGCTGGAATGAGCCATGATCACATAATTTCACTCTTCATACCGCAAGACTAGCCCTGCTCAGCAGAGGAAGCTTACATGCTATTAAACACCGTTACTCCTGTGGGATGATGGTGGGCCCAAAGAAGAGCTGGGGATATGGCCAACAGGAAGGGAGGAGAAGATTGGAAATACTAGGAATGGGAGGGAGACAAGAGAAATTATCAGACTTTTTTTATATTTAACATTTAGGGATAGTGTGGGCAGGGACAGGGAAACTGTACATGGAGTGGTGGGAGACAAAGGGAGATGCATGATTTGCAGTGGTGGGTGACAGGGTGAGGGAGACTGTACATAGGGTGGTGGAGGGAATAGGGAGGAGACCTATATAGGTGGGAGGTTCTGGTAGTGAGGGGGAGACTTACATTATACGTGATGGTGGATGGTAGAGGAGGGAAATTAATTGAGGTGGGAGGCAGGGAGGGAGTCTACATTGGGTAGTGAAGGGGACAGGCAGATGTAGACTTACATGGGATGGTGATTGGGGGGTCAAGGAGAGGGAGAACTACATAGGATGGTCTGTGGGAGGAAACTGTACATGGGAAGGGATAATATGGAGTGGAAGGTAGGGAGGAGAGAGGATTTGGGAATTGGGATATGAAACGGGAGATAGGAGGATCCAGGATAGGAAAAGTCCCAGAATGGGAAGAGAGAAGAACACAGAAAGGATGGAGAGAGGAAGGAGAATGCCTGGAGGGAGAAAAAATTCATGGTGGGAGGGGGAAAGAATGAAGGGAGGGGGAGAGAATGCCGGGAGGAAGGAGGTCACACGATCGGCAGTTTTTGCCCAAGAAAACATTTACCTTGCAGTCAGCCCTGGGCATGAACTCAATCCAAATAAATAAATGAGAGACCTATAGGCAAATTCAAGATAACTGCAAGATGCATCTTGCAGCTGGCAAGGAAACACATATTGCTTCTTAATTTCAAGGACTACAGCATGCCATTTTCAGGATCTTGCTCCTCCTGGCAAGATCCTGGAAATGGCATGCCTCCTCAGATAAGAACATAAGAAATTGCCATGCTGGGTCAGACCAAGGGTCCATCAAGCCCAACATCCTGTTTCCAACAGAGGCCAAAACCAGGCCACAAGAACCTGGCAATTACCCAAACACTAAGAAGATCCCATGCTACTGATGCAATTAATAGCAGTGGCTATTCCCTAAGTAAAATTGATTAATAGCCATTAATGGACTTCTCCTCCAAGAATTTATCCAAACCTTTTTTGAACCCAGCTACACTAACTGCACTAACCACATCCTCTGGCAACAAATTCCAGAGCTTTATTGTGCATTGAGTGAAAAAGAATTTTCTCCGATTAGTCTTAAATGTGCTACTTGCTAACTTCATGGAATGCCCCCTAGTCCTTCTATTATTCAAAAATGAAAATAACCGAGTCACATCTACTCGTTCAAGACCTCTCATGATCTTAAAGACCTCTATCTACCCATTAGGCTCTAATATCTCCATGGCATGCTTCCGATTTTCCACTACTGGCACTGTTTATTAAGGGTAGCTTGCACCTTCAGGTGGCTCCAGGACAGCCCACTGTATCTGGATCATTCTTACTCCTTTAGTAGTTCTCATCCCGGACCCACTCATCTCGCTTGATCTCCACAATGCTCATAATAGTGAGTGGACATAGGGATAAGAATAGCCCCAGTTCTCAGGCACCATCGATGGCATCACCTTTCCTCCTGGGACCGGTTAGTTAACTTTTTATGCCCAGGGTACCCCAGTACTATCCAAGGCTCTTTTAACAGAGCTGTGGTAATAGGCATAGCTGCTAGATCTGTACAAGTGCCCTGCAGAATACACCTGTAAAAGGTATATCACTGAGCACTGAAATATAGAGAAGCAGTATAAAGGCAAGCCACAGTATAAGTCATTATTCTTAAGTAATACATTGCATTTTTGCTTAGTATTAAATGTATTATTTGCAAGATTAAGACAAAGACAGTATGAAACTGAAGTTTTTAGAAACAGCTGGTAAGAAGCTTGCTATTATTCAATGTACTGAAAGGAATGCAGAAGTGGGCAAAGTTCAAGGGTGCAGGGATGCCCATAGCCCAGCTCTGCCTTAGGCTCATTTTACATATTTACATACTAAAGATAAAAAATTTGTATTATCCACTCAAGAGGGATGGTGACTTTCAAATCAGTGCGCGTATATGGCGCCTGCTATAATATAGCTTGGCCGCACACACGTGTGCCAAATTTTAAGTTGGCGCACGCATGGGCATGCAAATGCCACTTCTACCACGCAAATCAGATTTTAAAAGGGGAGTGCACTAACATTATTCCCAGTTTTACCAGTTTGTTCTGCGTTCACCCAGTTAAGAGACAGATCCTCCAACCCCCCCCCCCCCCAACTTTATTAGCCTTCACTCCCCCCATTTACCCGAGACCCTTTAAACCTCTCAGAGACAGCTCGATCCTTTTATTTTATAACTTACATGTCATCCACAGCAGAAGTAAAGTTATGCAGCAGGGGACCTCGGTGCACACCAATTGTGTAAGTATTTACGCGCAGATCTCAGGTTCACCCCCCAAAATGCCCGTGCCCTGCCCAGACTGTGCCCACACCACACCCCTTTTTGAAATTTTTCGAGATGTGTGTGCACTGCGGGAGATACGTGCTCGGCAGCTTGGCTGCTTTTCAAATCCGCTTGGCACACGAGAGCCCAATATATTCGCTCATTCCCTAATTAATGCGTGTGTTGGGCTTTTAAAATTCACTTTAAAATATTTAGCTTTTACTAACCACTTCAAAACATGTTTTGATAACTGCTGAGTGTAAACCAATCATAGCTCCAAAAGCTGACAGAGGCACCAGCCCTGACTGAGTTTCAGGCTCGTATAGGTGTACCTGACAATGAACACACTAACACTACAGGCCAGGGAACCTGCACCCTGTGGCAATCTGGACACTCCAGTAAGGCCACCATGCCCCTCCCCCCCCCCCTCCCTTCACTGGAAAGACAGACCCATTCTTTCATGCGATAAGACATGGCAACAGATGCATCCTGTCTGATCATCAACCAATTCACTTCTATCATGGTTTGAGGGCCTTGCTCTGTCTCACCTCCAAGGTCCACATTCATAGCCAGCCAAGTTAGTGCCAACTTCTGGGCTCCTCCCGGGTCAACTCTTCTCTGTGCACCAGCATCATGACTGATCTTCGTGGACCACATGGACCGATGTCAACCCAATTGGCACCCTTCCTCCGTGGGGACGAACTCACTGACTCCACTCAATGTCCTCACTTGAGCTTACCCTCAAGAATAATGGCCATTTTGAAAGATTATGGCAAAGTCCCAAAGCTCACTAAAGGTTCCAAAAATAGTAAGAATACAGTGATTTTACAGGAAAATATTCTGAATAGCTTGTAGTCTGAAAATCTTCACTCAATTTTGGATCCCTATTTGGGCACAATCAATGTAATCCCAGTCTCCTTTCAGCAGCTGCAGAGGGTGGTGAGAGACCCTTCTACAGCCCCAGAATTGGGGAAGAACCCAACACCAGCAGGGCTTCATCCAATTGGGGACCAGAAAAGATTCTGAGATGCCCAGGAGGAGACTTACTTAAACAAAGACCACACCACTGTTGTAGTTCCAAAGCAGGAAAAAAGATATTGTGAAGTCCAAATACAAGCAGATAAATCATATTTCCAGATGCACTCCACTTAAGCAGTTAAAATAGAAATCAGACAAAAAAACCCAAAATAGTTTAGTTTCTGATTTTTTTGTATTAGCTCGGTCCTTTCTCACAACACCCCTCCAGATGTTACTTAATTCTTTACCAAGATAGGTAACCCAAAAGTATTAGATTAGAAAAAAAAAACCAAACAAACTCTTGACTCCTCTTCACAAAGGACTTCCCCAGCTGAAATCAGCCCCTCTTGTCCTCTTCTCTAAAGGTCCAATCTACCTGGATGACTGTAGTTCTTACAAAAAATTCATCTCCCCTCACCACTTCCCCAGGGAATCCTTAGCCAGAAACCTTGCACCCAGATCTTTCTCCTCTCAGCTTCTCATTCTCAGTCAACAACCCTGATGCCTTGTAGAGAAGCACTATTTATAACATAACCTAACCCATGAAACACTTCCCTCCAGAGCAGTGCTGGACATAGCTCATTGCTTTTTCAGTGAACTTCCTCTACAGAGAAAATAGCCTGATCACTGAAAAACCTCTCTTACACCAATAAAGAGGAAAAAGAAATTGAGGATGTTTCCCTCTGAAGCCCCAACTACCCCCTCCACTCAAAAGTGCATTGACCGTTTCATCGTCTGTAAAAAAAAAAAAAACCAGCATTCCTTCCCCTGAACCAGCATGCCTATAGGACTGATGTCCCAATGCTGGTTCAGGGGAAGGAGCACTAGAGCAGCTGGGAGAAGAGATATCTTTGATTCCTCACAATCTGTTTTTTTCTACCATGGCAGGAGAGTCCTTTAATTCTGACAATGGTTACAGTGCTGATGGATGACATCAGTATCAGCAATCCTGCAGAGAGAGCGGACCCTTGCAGTTCTCCTCAGATGACAATGGTGGCTGTAGCTGTAATGTTTGGCTGGCTGCAGGATGGACCCGCAACTGGCTGAGCTCACCTTCTGACACTATGGGCCTCCCAGCAGCCAGGACACCATCATGCCATCTCCCCTCAGTGCTTCCTATAGGCATGCGCACAGGGCGTGCACTGGCTGATACGAGCCCCGTAGCAGAAAAGTGACTATCACACTGTGATGATGCTGGCAGCACCAGCTGGGTATTTAAACTCAAGCCCTACGCCCTGCTGGTGCCGCAGCAACAGGTTCTTCTGCCTTTTCAGTGCATGTTGCTACTTCCATGGGCCTTGCTTTGTAGTCCTTGCCTTGTCTCCTTGCCTTGCCTGGTCCTCCCTGCCTTGTCTTGTTTTCCCTATCTTCTGTCTTGTGTGTCTTTTTTATCCTGGCTTGTTTTCCTGGTTCTGACATCTGCTTTGGATTCTGACCTTGTTCCTGATTGCTGTCTGCCCTGACCCTTAGCCTGGATCTGGATATCATCTACTCACTGCCTGCCCTGATTGTTAGCATGGACCCAGATATTGTCTACTCACTGCCTGCCTTAACCACTACCCTGCTTTTGACTCCATCTTATCATTACTTATGAGACTTTTGCCTAAGCCCAGCCACCCCCTGGAACCCAAGCACTCAACATGTGAGGAATGGGGCTGGTATAGGTAAAGCTCCAGTTCCCGTCCCAATAAGAGAGTCCACCAGCTGTCGGCATTGGCCTACTGGATTCACCCACTTGGCTGCATCAATCATACCACAGCCCAAGGGCTCACATCCATGACTGTAGCAGAGGCATAGGCTAGTGTGGCCTTGGAGCCTGGAAGCAATTGGAAATCTGTGAAGTTACCAAAGAAAGAGCTGCCTTGATGATAGAGTTGACCTTCAACCCTGGTGAGGAGTAGCAGGAGCAATTGATTCAGGTCCCAAAGATATCAATGCCCAGTAAGTCCCAATCCTCTCTGATTAAGCCTCCAGCAGTCACTCTAGATGCCTTGTGGGGGATCCTGGCATTGCTTCTCTAAATATTCTTCAGACATAAGTTGCCTATGAACATTTTGCTTGTGAACATTTTGGCCATAATCATGAGCTTTCTAACAAAGAACAGTGTGGAAGAATTGAAACACAGGAAATAGATGATAAAGAGAGAAGAATATGGCTTTAATTCAAGACAACAAAAATTTACATCAGAAAATGGAATTTTTGGAGAATTACAGTAGACTTTTGAATTTGCTTTCATTCAATTTTCACAGAGATGTTTGGTATGGCACTAGAGAGACTTTCAAAAAGTATTTTATTGAAGTTCTTCATGTTTCTGCTGAACACATCCTGCTGGTAAATAAGATTTATTTTCTTCTGGTTGGGAAACACAAGGGGAGCCCTGAAAAAGAACAGGAGTTGGTCCAACTAATAATCTGGATTTGAAAGTTTTTTAGCATGGTCCTAGCTCCAAAGGGTAGAATAGAGCTACATTCTTGGTCTCTTTTGCCTTTGAACAAGACCTAAATATGATTATATGCCTTTCTTTCCGTGATATTAATGTATTATTTTGGGGACAAAGAGTTTGGGTTTTCTCAGAAAAGGTCACACAGGATAGGAGGAAGCTTTTCTTAGGAATGTGGCAAGACGTTTATGCTATCGGTGCATCCTTTATGTTACGTTACCCCTGTGAAATATTGTGATATAAATTATGTCTTTTTTTTTTTTTGCCCCAAGTTTTTATTGGATTCTAAAAAGGTTCATTGGATCTCAGCCAAAGCCTACAAAGATGAATGTAAGTTGACTCCGTTGTAATCCAGGATATATCATGCTTAAATTCCAATTTCTGTACTTTATGCTAGAGATGTGAATCGTGTCCTCGATCGTCTTAACGATCGATTTCGGCTGGGAGGGGGAGGGAATCGTATTGTTGCTGTTTGGGTGTGTAACGTATCGTGAAAATCGTTAAAATCGTGAGCCGGCACACTAAAACCCCCTAAAACCCACCCCCGACCCTTTAAATTAAATCCCCCACCCTCCCGAAACCCCCCCCCCCAAATGCCTTAAATTACCTGGGGGTCCAGCGGCACACTAAAACCCCCTAAAACCCACCCCGACCCTTTAAATTAAATCCCCCCCCAAATGCCTTAAATTACCTGGGGGTCCGTAGCCTTAAATTACCTCCGTAGCGGCGGTCCGTAGCTAAATCGGGGGAAGGGGGAGAGCAGGAAAAGCGGCACACTAAACCGTGTAGTCTTCAGCCGGCGCCATTTTGCAAAATGGCCGCCGCAAAATGGCGGCGGCCATTTTGCAAAATGGCGCCAGCTGAAGACTACACGGTTTAGTGTGCCGCTTTTCCTGCTCTCCCCCTTCCCACGATTTAGCTACGGACCGCCGCTACGGAGGTAATTTAAGGCTACGGACCCCCAGGTAATTTAAGGCATTTGGGGGGGGTTCGGGAGGGTGGGGGATTTAATTTAAAGGGTCGGGGTGGGTTTTAGGGGGTTTTAGTGTGCCGTGTTTTAGTGTGCCGCTGGACCCCCAGGTAATTTAAGGCATTTGGGGGGGGGTTCGGGAGGGTGGGGGATTTAATTTAAAAGGTCGGGGGTGGGTTTTAGGGTGTTTTAGTGTGCCGGTTTTCCTGCCCTCCCCCTTCCCCCGATTTACGATTTTTTGACGATAAATCGGGGGAATTGGTATTGTATCGTGGCCCAAACGATTTTTGACGATTTAAAATATATCGGACGATATTTTAAATCGTCAAAAAACGATTCACATCCCTACTTTATGCATATTTCCTCATTCTCTCCCTGAAGACTGAAGGCTAATGAAATTTAAGGGCAGATTATTTGTTTCTTCAACAGTGACATTCTTTTTTTTTTTTTTTTATGGCCTTATTTTGTTTTCTGTGACAAAATGTAATTGTACTTTGTAATTGTGACCCAGTTGTCAAGAGATGGCTTCCTACCCCCCCCCCCCCCCCCCCCCCCCCCCCCCCCCCCCCAGGGCTTGGGCTGTGCTGGAGCTAGAGGCTGGGATGGGATGCAAGGCTGGAGATTTTCCCCTTTTCAAGTGGTGGTTTCAGACTTTCAGTAGAATGGTATCCTTTTCTCAAATAGCATGGCAGCACATAGAAAGGATGAAATGTTTAACCACCATCACTGGGATTTATCCATTCACTTAGACCCTTTTCCTACACTGGCATTCACCACAAATGCAACTTTAGTTGCATAAATTATATCTCAATAAAGCACTTGATGCCAGAGTCTCCTTGGACTCACAAAGATTTCTCTTATTTTATGCTGATCTTCCTGAAAGCCTAGCTTTAGTTGGTTTATCTGCTACAATAACTTTTACATTTTTTTGGTGGGGGGGGGGAGGAATTTATGCTTGAAGTATGGATTTTAGCTTTCATGCCAAGTTTTGTTTTTTTCTTTAGTCCATGAAGCATATCTTCGTCTTACCAATAAAGCAGGTCAGTCCGAATCAGCATTCGGAAAGAAGGAATTAAATTGCTGCATTTTTTTCAGACAGGAAGTCACACGCAGGAGTCTCTGGTGAATGTTAGCAGAAGAATCTTTGGCTGAGAAAGGGAAAAGCCATGTAGAGACATCCTGCAGCTACGATTAGGCCTAGGCTGCCCCAGGCACAATGCAGAGACCAGCTGTATCCATGTTCCACGTCATTGGGAAACCATAAATGAATTTCAGCAGTCAGGTCAGATCATGCGATATGCTTGCTGCATAAGTGCACAGGAAAAAAGTGCTAAATATTCCTGCCAAAAGGAAGAGAAGTCCTGCCACATGCTGCACGAGACTCCCCTCCAAAAAGAAGTTGACCATTGCTACAATGCATTGAAGAGAGAAGTACAGCTGCTGCCATGCCCAGAAAACCAGCTGTGATCCTTCTTAAGGGCAGCAAATGCCATTCATCCTGCTGGATGGTCCTAGTCAAATTGAAAGGTGTATTTCACAAGCGAATAGGCTGGAAGAAGTGGAACTTGATTGTGGTGCATCTCTGAACTTCCAGACACTTTAGGCATAGCCTTCCACAGCATGCTACATCCTAGGTTCTGGGTGAAGATTTGTTTCGCTGAGCCTAGGGTGTTCTGCAGCTATCTGCCCTTTGTACCAGGGGAAAAAAAAAGAGTCAAAGAGTTTTAAAGGAAAGAAAACTGGTACTAAAACAGTTGTTTTAGGTCTTTGAGCTGCTGCCTGTAGAACTACCACCAAGGAATTAACTGCTTCTAGAGATGAGCTGTGAAGGGAGGAGGGGAAAGTTGCACAGAGGACGAGGTCAGCTGATTCCCAAGAACCAATGGGAGCTGTAGAATCTCTGCACCAAGTAGAGGAAAAAAGCCCATGGCTTTGATTTTAAATCTCCCAGGCAGGCTGAAGAGAGAGATGGAGATCCAGCTAGGGGCACAAGACAAGAGACTGGGGCAATTTCCTGCCTTTATATACATTGAAGGAGCAGCCCAGAAGCAGTTCAAAAGACTGTGACCTAAAGGGAGTTTCCTGGGAGTACCAGCACCTCGATCAGACAGAGAATCTAACATCTGCATCTTGTTCTTTCCCACAGCTTAGTGATTTGAGTTTTACGTTGCCATCACAGATCTCCAGCAATGGGCCCCAGTGGAGTCTTGCTATGTGCACATTTATGGATACCAGGCATTCTTAGGGTACTGGACATTGCTAAACTTATGCTATGTTTTTATTGCTAAAAATGTTCAATAAAGTAATCAGCCAGTTGATCAAGGTGACTATATTATACTGCATAGTTGACTGTTTCGCAGAGTGTTTCACTGAATTGGGGTTTTGTTCACTATTTTTTTTTTTTTTATCGCTGCTGGTGAGTTTCAACTCCAGTGTTATTCCTACAGTCTTATTCTGAATTGCTTCCAGTAAAATTTAAACCACTTACTTCTGTTATCAGTGTGTTTAGATCTACTGAACTGAGGAGAAATAGTACTGTTCAGAGACTTTGTGTGGGAAGATCGGAGTGTGGTATTGGGACTTCTGGGATGCCGTCTTACCCCTTCAAGGCGAGCGAACCCACAAGAATTTATCAAAGTTTTTCATGTATGGTTAACTTTCCTTCCCTTGGCCTGGGTAACAAACTACCTCAGTGGGGGGGTTATGTAATATTTAAATGACAAATTTAAAAGTTTTTTGGCTGCAGTAACGTTGGAATCTGAGTTGAAGGATCTTGTTCCCCCTTTGGAAATCACAGGGCAGCCATAAAAGGGAATTTTAAAAGCCTGGTGTGCACCAAAATTGGGAGATACATGCACAAGTCAGGCTCATGCACGTCCACCGAATTTTAAAAGCTGCCCAGATGCACACGTATTTCCCTCTGCGCGCACATCTCACTCGATTTTGAAAACAGGTATGGTCTGGGCAGGGTATGGGTGAGTGTTTTAGGGCATGGCCAACAAATGTGTGCATAAATACTGAGCACACACCCAGTTCCACTGTTGCGTAAGTTTAGTTCTGCTATGGAGGAGGTGAAAGTTATATTAAAAAAAAAAGCCAGCCATTTTAGAGGGGTTTAAAGGGTCTGTGGTAACTGAGAGGAGTATAGGCTATCAAACCAGGGGGATTTGGGGAATCTAGCTCTTAACTGAGTGAACTGGTGGACGAACTGGTGAAACTGGAAATGGCGTGGACACCTACTTATGTGGTAGTATTGGGATTTGCACACCTAGGGGTGCACCCACTTAAATATAGTCACACATATGTGCGCTCTGGCTATTTAATAACATGTGGACAAGTTATAAAATCGCTGCATCCCTGGGCGCACACCGACGCACACACAGCCAATGTGGGCTCGTACACCACTTTGAAAGTTACCATCATTGTGTGCAATGATGTTTTATAACATGGTGACTGGCAAATTCAGTGGTATTCAACTTGATGTTACAAATTTGGAGGAAAGAAATCCAGCATCAAGCCACTGGTCAGCAGAAAGTGGAAGTCAAATTGGAAGAGTTGAAAAGTAGACTTATGGAGAAAGAAGTACTCTGAAAAAGAAAAATGTAGAATCTGGAGAATTATGTCAAAGCTAGGACTTTAAGAATGATTAATTTTATTAAGTTCATTCAATAGAGAGAACTGAATCTATTTCATCACTATTTAATAGATGTTTGGGGTATAACCAAAGATTTGCTGGCCCCAAAAGTGAAGGCCTTTTTTGTGTGTATATCTATCTCTGAAATGATTTTTTTAAAAATAAGTACTAATGAACCTCAAGATATGAAATAATTTAAGAAGGTATCTTCTTCAATGAGTGTTAAGAAATTAAATTCAATCACTATGTATCAAAGAAGATTTTGCAGGCCCAGTCTCTAGTGCAGGGGTCGGGAACCTTTATGGCTGAGAGAGCCATTAACGCCACATATTTTAAAATGTAATTCCGTGAGAGCCATACAAGACCTACCAAATTAATTTACTACAACCCCCTACTCTCCTGACCCCCCCCCCCCCCCAAGACCTGCCAAATTAATTTACTACAACCCCCCACCCTCCTGACTCCCCCCCCCCCCCCCAAGACCTGCCAAAAGTCCCTGGTGGTCCAGCGGGGGTCCAGGAGCGGTCCGGGAGCGATCTCCTGGACTTGGGCTGTCGGCTGCCAGTAGTCAAAATGGCACCGACGGCCCTTTGCCCTCACTATGTCACTGGGGTCGACCAATGGCGGCGGTAGCCCCTCTGACATAGTGAGGGCAAAGGGCTGTCGACGCCATTTTGATTACTGGCAGCCGACAGCCCTTTGCCCTTACTATGTCACAGGGGCTACCGCCGCCATTGGTCGACCCCAGTGACATGGTGACTACTGGCAGCCGACAGCCCAAGGCCAGGAGATCGCTCCCGGACCGCTCCTGGACCCCCGCTAGACCTCCAGGGACTTTTGGCAGGTCTTGGGGGGTCAGGAGGGTGGGGGGTTTTGTTAAGATTTTTACTTTTTTATTAAAGATTTGTCTGCGAGCCAGATGCAGCCATCAAAAGAGCCACCTCTGGCTCGCGAGCCATAGGTTCCCTACCCCTGCTCTAGTGCTAAACATTTAAGGGTATCCACATTTAAGTCTGTTCATAATCTAATTTTTACAAAGTATATTTTATCTAAAGACATGCAATTTTAGGCTAGTAAGTAAATATTTTTCTGGACCTACCTAGGTTAGGCAGAAGAAGTGTATTAACCTATGCCAGATATGGGGGTATGGGGAGGGGTTATTTTTGCTAAGGCATCCAACTAAATGTAAAGTTATATATCAGGACTATTGTTTTATTTTTTCAACCCTGATCACTTGAATGTTTTTTTACTCACTGAGTGTCAGGATCATAAGGAAGCTGCCTTTGTCTGTTCCTTTTTTTTTTTTTTTTTAATAGATTTGAATTATTGTCAGAATATTTTTTTCTTTTTTTCATTTGCTTCTTTCTTTTATTGATCTTATATAATATAATAATTTCTATTCTTTGATTGTCTAAACTGCTTTAGCTGATTATATTTTAATTTGTGTAAAATATTAAATCTTGGGTTTTCATGTTTGTGATCTTAACCATTAATAAAAATGAATGCGATCCATTACATGACAGTAGGCTTACTTATATTAATGTTCCCTCTAAGGTGTGCACATAGTAAATGATGGTAAATAAAGACAAACATGACCTATCCAGTCTGTCCAGTAAGGGGTTTAGGGTTGTAACTGCGGCTCCATGCAGGTTATCTCCACACAGTATGTTATGGCCGCCGGCTACGGCAGTCCGCGACCGGGGCCGACTGTCATGGCCGCCGGCCGCAGCAGTCTGCAGCCGGGACCAAATGCTTACCCGCGGCATCGGGCAGTCTCGGAGGCTCCCGTTGTTGCAGGAAGCCTCCCTCGGTGCTCTCCTCATGGCCTTGGCCGCTGCTGATGCCGGCTGCATGGCCCCTGCTTGGCCGGGATGACTCCGCCCCCTCTGGGTTTGTTAGAGCCACACGCGCGGCTGAAGATTTTATTTAAAGGGGCCACGACAGGAAGTTGTCGTGGCTCCTTCCTGAGTCTCCTCCCTCACTCTGTTATTTAAGGCAGTCTCTGCTCCTCAGACCTTGCTTTGGTATTGAAGCACCTTGTTGGGTTATTCCTGAGCTCCATGTTCCTGGTTCCGCTTCCTGGTTTTGATTCAGCTCTTCGTCCTGCTTCATCTCTACTCCCTCGTTGGATTGATTCTTGGCTTTGGATCTTTGACTGGCTTTCGTGCTTCTCTTGGCATGACCCTGGACCGTCTTCTGACCCTTCTCCTGGTTTGCTCCTGGACTGGCTTCGGACCACTCTCCTGACTTGCTCCTGGACCGGCTTACGACCCCTCTCCTGGATTCGACCCTTGGACCGGCTCTTGACCATTCTTCGGCCTCCACTCCTGGACTGACTACGACCTGCTGGAGGTGCCAGCTATCTGGAATCCACGACCTGCAGGAGGCGCCTGCATCCAGACCTATCTTCAGTTCAGTAAGTCTCCTATGTCCTAGCGGCTCGGGTCCCTACGGGCTCCTCTTGGGGGGACCACGAGCTTCCAGGGCGAAGTTTTTCTTTCAGCTGCTGAATCATCAGACCTTGCCCTCCGACCGTAGGGACCTAAGAGGGTTGCCTCTCTCTTTGGTTGCACTAACTCTACTTCGGAACAGGGGTCCACCTTCTGATTCGTAACACAGTAAAGCTACCAAAAGTTATCTCACTACTTCATTTCCGTCCTCTTGCCACTAGGGATCCTCTGTGTTTATCCCACACCCTTTTGAATTTGTTGTTTTTGTCTTCACCACCTCTTCCAGGAGGGTATTCTATGCATCCACCACCCATTCCATTAAAAAAAAATATTTCCTGATGTTCTTCCTGAGTTTACCTCCCGGAGCCTCATATCATAGTAACATAGAGCCCAATATTCAGTAAGCCAGTTAGTGAGAGTTATCTGGCTAAAGTTAGCCTGCTGAATATACCATCCTAAATTTATCCGGCTAAATATAGTCAGATAACTTTAATCCTAAACAGCCAGCATTTGAATATAGCCAGTTAGGCCTTAAGTTATCCGGCCTTGTGTGGCTAGATAACCTCCCATTTAACCGGATATCTTTAAAAGATAGCCACTTAAGTGGCCATCCTTTTTAATAATCCAGAACAGCAGGCCTTCCAGCTCAGTTTGCACTGCCACCACCACAAAAGTCCACCCTTCTGGCCAAGACACTCCCCAACCTCCTGAAATGTAAAAACAAATCAGATATTGGTGGCAGCCAGGCCTGGCCCTTCCCTCACTCCTTGCTAAATACACCACCAACTATTGCCTCCTCAGCCCCCCCAAAACTTCCACACATATACTGCCACCCCTACCCCGAAGTCCTCTTACCAACCAAGTACCTGAATCGGGGCTTCCTTTTTAAACCTGGGATTGCAGTACACTGTGATCCAGGTGCTTCCAGCGTTATTGTAATACTAGTGCTGGAAACACAATACTTGATGGTGCATTTTGGGGGAAAGGAAGAGGAGGGCTGGAGACCGGGCTAATATCTGATTGATTTATTTATTTATTTAGTTTTAATTTCAGGGGGTTATGAGGTCTTGGCCAGCAAAGCAAAGTCAGATGTTTGTGTAGGGGGAAGTACGAATCAGACCAGAAGGTCCTTGGTTGTGTTTGCTTTGGGTTTTTTTTTTAAAAAGGATTAAAGATATCTGGTTAAGTGGCAGGTTATCCAGCCACACAAAGCCGAATAACTTTAGGCCTGCTCTGAAGTAGGATACAACTGAAATTCGGCTGTTAGCTGGAGAACTTTGGCAGGCCTTAGAATGCCCCCAGGGCACCTATTTTTAAGCCGGCTAAATTATAGCCAGAAAATGACTTATCCGGCTATAATCTACCCGAATAATTGGCTGATTATGGAAAAACTTGCCATTTAGATGGATAACTTGTAAGTTATCCATCTAAATGGCTTTTGCTATTCACCTGATAGTAAATGATAGCAAATAAAGACCAAAAAGGCCCATCTAGTCTCCCCAGCAGTGATTTTATGATAATCTACACAAAGTAGATCAAATTCCCATATGTAATGCAAGCACCAATCAGGGGAGGTAATTTTCAAAGGAGAAATGCAAGTACATATAAAATACTATTGTAGCAATTTTCAAAAGCCTTTTTACATGCGTAAAGTGCACTTACACATGTAAAACCCAATTTTAAGCATGTAAATGCTTTTTAAAATCAGACCCTCATTGGGTTCCTTTTAGGGTTGCAACTGCTGTTCTGTGCAGGTTGTCCCATGCCTTCCAGGAAGCAAAATGCAGCCATATCACTGCTGCCTTCAGCTTCAGCTGTCATTTAGTCAATTGCCCAGTGTTTCATTACCATTCTCTTGCAGTGAGCGCCTGTTTATGCCAAGCTGTCCTTGTTGTCCCCACTTCTTCCAGGAGGGCCTTCCTAGCATCCACAACCCTCTCTGTGAAAACATACCTCCTGACAAATGACATTGTTCCTCACTTTACGACTTCAGAGTTTCATATTGTGACCCCTAGTTCTATAGCTTCATTTCCAATGAAAAAGCTTGGCTTCCTGTGCATTAATACCTTTCAGGTATTTAAATGTCTATAGCAGATTCCCCCCCCCCCCCCCCCCCGTCTCACCTCTCTTCTAGATTATACATATTCAATTCCTTCACTCTCATCTCATAGAGCAATTTGTACTGTACCTCCCTTTTCAGTGGGTGTACTGAATACAGGGGTACATGGCGACTCGGGTCCACAAACTCCCTTCCTCTCTCTCTTTCTCCCTGTCCACAGACCCTGGGTACTTGGGTCCTTTCCAGCAGGGGAGGTAGGATTTTTATCTATTTATTTATTTAAAATCTTTTCTATATCGTCGTTAAGTTATTTACCATTACAATGGTTTACAAAAAGGCACATATAGTAAAAAATAGATAAAAACTTAATAGAAGTGCCAACAATGATCTGGTAAACAGAGAATTCCAATATAAAGACTATTTGATGAGTTTCATATATATTGTCCTTTTAATACATGTTTCATGACTGGATTACATGTAATTCTTTTTTGCAATTTCAAATTTTATCTAAGGTTATCAGTGAGAAAAAATAATTAACAGGAGAGCACATAGAAACTAAGGGGCAGATTTTAAAACCCCTGCGCGCCGGCGCACCTATTTTGCATAGGCCGCCGGCACGCACAGAGCCCCGGGACGCGCGTAACTCCCGGGGCTTCCCGTCGGGGGCGTGGCGGGGGCGTGGCGAGATGACGCGGCGTTTAGGGGGCGGGGCGCGGCATTTCGGGGGCGGCGACATGGGCGTGGTTTTGGCCCGGGGGCGTTCTGGGGGCATTCCGGGGGACATGGCCGCGGCCTCCAGAACAGCCCCCGGGACCAGACCACGGAGCCGGCCGACGCGCGCAAAGGTAAGGGGGGGGGGGTTTAGATAGGGCTGGGGGGGTGGGTTAGGTAGGGGAAGGGAGGGGAAGGTGGGGGGAGGGCGAAGGAAAGTTCCCTCCGAGGCCGCTCCGAAATCGGAGCGGCCTCAGAGGGAACAGGCAGCGCGCGCTGGGTTTGGCGCACGCAGGTTGCACAAATGTGCACCCCCTTGCGCGCGCCGACCCCGAATTTTATAAGATACGCGCAGCTACGCGCGTATCTTATAAAATCCAACGTACTTTTGTTCGCGCCTGCTGCGCGAACAAAAGTACGCGCTCGCGCAAGTATTTTAAATCTGCCCCTAAGTGCTGGGTGCTGATTTACTGATGCCCACTTTTACTTACTTACTTTCTCCGTTCTCTTTATAAAAAGCCTGTTTAAAAAGCTAGGTTTTCAAACTTGCTTTGAATAGTTTGAAATTTCTCTGTAATCTTATTTCAAGAGGCATTGTATTCCTCAAGGTAGGTCCCGCTAATGACAATGCTCGCTCCCTGACTTGGGTGAGACGTGCTGTTTTAACCGATGGCACAGTTAAGAGTGCTTTATTTGCCAATCTTAGATTTCTTTGTGGTACATGTACACATAGTGCTATGTTAAGCCATTCCGCTTTGTCATCATGAATCAATGTATGTATTGTGTATAGTGCTTTAAATTGTACTCTTTGTTCTATCGGTAGTCGGTGTAATTCTGCTAGTGTTTCAGTAATGTGATCTCTTTTCCTTTTACCTGTGAGAATTCTTGCTGCGGAGTTCTGTAATATTTGAAGTGGTCTTATAGTCGCATAAGGTAATCCTAGTAACAGAGTGTTGCAGTAATCAGTGCTAGCAAATATTAGTGCTTGAAGAACTGTACAGAAGTTCGATAGTGTCAGTAACGGTTTTAGCTTCCTTAGAACCATTAATTTAGCATATCCTTCCTTAATTTTCAGTGATATGTGTTGTTTAAGATTTAGTTCTGTGTCTATTATTAAGCTAAGGTTACACACCTTCTTGGCTAATTCAACTGTTCGATTATTTTTAAGCATCATTGGTGTTTGAATTGGGTTTATATTTTTTCTTTCTAAGTGTAAGAATTCAGTTTTATCAATATTTATCACTAGCTCCATTTGATTTAATAGCTGTTTGATTATGTCGAGATAAATATTTGCTAAGTTTAATGTTTTTTCAATTGTGTCATCAATGGGTAAAATTAACTGTATGTCGTCAGCATAAATGACCTGCAAGTAGATGGCATAGTGGTAACAGGTAAATATTAAAAAGTGTTGCTGACAGCGCCAACCCCTGTGGTACTCCTGTTTGCAAACTTACTTTTTCTGACATTGTGTTTTTAATCTGTACCTGAAAAAATCTATTACTTAGATATGATCTAAACCATACAATTGTGTTATTAAGTAGTCCTATTTCTTCCAGTCTCTTGATTAGTATTTCATGGTTCACTGTGTCAAATGCTGATGATAGATCTAATAGTACAAGAAAGTAATGTCTTCCACTATCAAAGCCTCTTAGAATATTATCTGTCAGTGAAAGCAGTAATGTTTCCATGCTGTAATGTTTACGGAAGCCGTGCTGTGACGGATATAGGATGTTGTTGTTTTCTAAATGTTCTGATAATTGTTTTTGTACTGTTTTTTCTATTAGTTTCACAATTAGTGGTAAATTCGATACTGGTTTGTAGTTGGTCAGTGTTAGGGAGTCCATGTTTTTTTCTTTATGATTGGTTTAATTATTGCTCCTTTTAGTATATCGAGCATAGATCCATCTTCTAGGGATAAGTTTATAATCTTCATTAGTGTTGGGGCGGTTATATCTTCGTTAGTGTTGGGGCAGTAATCAAGCTACTCCCTGCATTCACAAAAAAGCAGGGAGTAGCTTGCTTTTCACGGCAGTTACTACCCCAAACCAAATAAGCCTGATACTTCACTTTCTATGCATATCCAGCATAGCTCTCTGCTTCAACGGCAGGGTGAAAGACTGATACGTCACGCATATCCAGCATAGCTCTCTGCTTCAACGGCAGGGGAGAAAGTCTGATACTTCACTTTCAATGCATATCCAGCATAGCTCTCTGCTTCAACGGCAGGGGAGAAAGTCTGATACTTCACTTTCAATGCTTATCCAGCATATCTCTCTGCTTCAACGGCAAGGGGAATGAAGATAAGTAGATCTATATACAGACAACCAACAAGGACTGAATTACATAGTCTGGGTAAACAAATAAGCATGGGTGTAGCTTGCTTATTGCGGCAGTTACTACCCCTAACTAATTAAGCTAGATATTTCACTTACATAGAAACATAGAAATGACGGCAGAAGAAGACCGAATGGTCTGCCCAGCAAGCTTCACACATTTTTTCTCTCATACTTATCTGTTTCTCTTAGCTCTTTGTTCCATTCCCCTTCCACCCCCACCATTAATGTAGAGAGCAGTGATGGAGCTGCATCCAAGTGAAATATCTAGCTTGATTAGTTAGGGGTAGTAGGGGTAGTAACCGCCGCGATAAGCAAGCTACACCCATGCTTATTTGTTTTACCTAGACTATGTTGTACAGCCCTTGTTGGTTGTTTTTTCTTCTCCCCTGCCGTTGAAGCAGGGAGCTATGCTGGATATGCGTGAAGTATCAGTTTTTTTCTCTCCTGCCGTTGAAGCAGAGAGCCATGCTGGATATGCATTGAAAGTGAAGTATCAGGCACATTTGGTTTGGGGTAGTAACCGCCGTAACAAGCCAGCTACTCCTCGCTTTGTGATTGCGAATCCTTTTTTTCTTCACCCCTGTCGTTGAAGCTATGCAGGATATGCGTGAAGCATCAGTTTTTGTTTGTTTGGTTTTTTTTTTCCCCTGCTGTTGATGCAGCTCCAACACTGCTCTCTGCATTAATGGTGGGGGTGGAAGGGAAATAGAACCAAAAGGTTACTAAGAGCCAAGAGTAACAGATAAGTATGAGAAAAAAAAAAGTGCGGAACTTGCTGGGCAGACTGGATGGGTGGTTTGGTCTTCTTCTGCCGTCATTTCTCTGTTTCTATGTAACTTTTGAAAATCCATTATAGGTAATGCGTCTATTTTATGTGGTGGTCCAAGAAAACAAACCGGTAGCCGATCCAAGATGGCTGACAGCAAACACACAACAAGGTGGAATCGGTAAAATGGACTTTATTAACTCTTGTCTGCCCGACTCTGGCCGAGTTTCGCTATACAAGCTGCTTCAGGGGCTTTAAAATCGCTCGGATTGGATTCAAATGAGCATTGACGTCACATGCTCTGTGATCTCAAAGAATCAAACAGCGAACTGACTGGTCAGGAATGCTCCTGTGACTTCTATGCTAGGGTCGTCAATGCTCATTTGAATCCAATCCGAGCGATTTTAAAGCCCCTGAAGCAGCTTGTATAGCGAAACTCGGCCAGAGTCGGGCAGACAAGAGTTAATAAAGTCCATTTTACCGATTCTATTTTATGTGGAGCAGGATTTAACTTTTTTAACATGTTCTCTACTTCAAGACTTGATATCTCAGCAAACTCAGACCACTGTGTTACGTCTCTTGTACATATTTTAATCTCTTGTTTGGTTGTATTTGGGATGTTGGTTCTTAATTCACAATTTTATCACTAAAAACTTGTGCTATTTCATTGTAATGATTCCCGGGTAAAATTTGGGGAGAGTTAGTTTTATCATTGGTAAGATCATTAATTATGTTGAACAAAGTTCTTGAGTTATTTGTAAACTTTTCTATCTTTGAACTGAAATATTTCTTTTTCGCCTCGAATTATTTTTGTGTAGTAGGCCAGGTGTTTTCGGTATTTAGCTAGATTTTCAGTTGTTGTTTTTTTTTTAATATTTCCATTTAATATTTATTGAATTATAACATTTACAAAGAAAATGATATAAAACAAGCATACAGGCAATTTCTCAAGAATTATTTCTTCCATAATTTTACAATCTGTTTCAGTCCACGTCTAGGAGGGGAAGAGAAATTATTGTCTTACAGTGCGTCTTACTATCTTTTACAACCATTCCCCTTATTTACAATTTAGGATTTATCCCTAAGAAAATGTTCCAAGTGTACTGGGTCCAAGAAAACAAATTTATTATTTTGATACATTTTTGACATTTACAAGGGAACTTTAAGATGAAGCTGGCCCCTATATCCAGAGCCTGCTTCTTCAAAGACAAGAATTGTTTCCTTCGAGCCTGTGTGGCTCGGGAAACATCTGGAAAGACTTGTATCTTTTGTCCGCAAAAATTGTGGTCTTTATTTTGAAAATATTTTATAAAGAACAAGTCTTTCTCTCTTTTTAAAGAAAAAGAAACTAATAAAGTTGCTCTAGTATCAATTCTGTCTTCACCTCGGATTCAAGCGCCGCAGGGCCCTTGTTTTTATGCTGTCCCGGGGCTCCTGCTGATGATGTCACTCCGGGTCCACCCACTCAATCCGGGCCTCCTCTCTCCGAGCCCAGGAAAAGTTCTTTTTTCTCTCAATTCCCTTCAAACAAGCGAAACCGGACTCGGGCAGCTCCCAGCACTTGAGCCTCTCTCTCCTCACCTCGGATTCAAGCGCCGCAGGGCCCTTGATTTTATGCTGTCCCAGGGCTCCTGCTGATGATGTCACTCCGGGTCTGCCCACTCAATCTGGGCCTCCTCTCTCCGAGCCCAGGAAAAGTTCTTTTTTCTCTCAATTCCCTTCAAACAAGCGAAACCGGACTCGGGCACCTCCCAGCACTTGAGCCTCTCTCTCCTCACCTCGGATTCAAGCGCCGCAGGGCCCTTGTTTTTATGCTGTCCCGGGGCTCCTGCTGATGATGTCACTCTGGGTCCGCCCACTCAATCCGGGCCTCCTCTCTCCGAGCCCAGGAAAAGTTCTTTTTTTCTCTCAATTCGCTTCAAACAAGCAAAACCGGACTAAGGCAGCTCCCAGCACTTGAGCCTCTCTCTCTCCTCACCTCCTTCAGTTGTTTTATTGACTTTCCATTCTTTTTCTTTTTTTCCTAAGCTTTCGCTTAAGTTCTTTTATGCGTTCATTTATTTGTTTTGGTTAAAATAGATAATATTCTAAGAGGCTTCGATAGTAGAAGACATTATATTCTTGTACTACCGTATTAGATCTATCATCAGCATTTGACACAGTGAACCATGAAATGCTAATCAAGAGATTGGAAGAAATAGGACTACTTAATAACACAATTGCATGGTTTAAATCATATCTTTTATGCGTTCATTTATTTGTTTTCGTTCCTTTATGCATATATTTTTTGTGGGGTTTTTTCCATCTGCTAATTTATTAGTCTTATTCACCCATGCCGTTGTTGCAGTGCTGCAATCGGGGTAATCAAAGTTTTTCAGTTCTTCTTGTAATTTGTCTTTAAGCATTTCTATGTTAAAGGGTGGACGATACTTAAATTCAGTGGGTTCCTTTTTTTGTATCTCTGTCAGTTTAATAGTAGATTGAATGAGGAAATGGTCTGATCATGGAATTTGTGTATAATTTGTGTTTATATTTTCTAGATAACTGCTATTGATGAATGTCAGGTCTAAGGAGTGTCCTGCTTTGTGTGTGGGTTTGTCTGTGATTAGTTTGAATCCTAGTGCATTCATTATATCAATTAGTGTCTGGCAGATATTTGATAAAGGCAATAAGTCCATGTGAAGATTAAAGTCTCCTAAAACTTTGGTAGGTTTCGATGTATTTAGGTGAATTGTAAAAAAATCAATTAGTGGGGAAATGTTTAATTCCAGTAGACTGAGGGCCTCATTTTCAAAGCACTTTACCGCGTGCGATAAATTCGCGAATCGCGTTAACAGCTGTTAACGCGATTCGCGAATGCAAATTAGTCATTTGGTATTCAGGGGGCGGAGTTGGGGCGGAGCATATGTAAAGCGGGAACCTGTGTATCGTGTGCGGCGAAACAACCGCAGTGGTAGCGCGGCTGCTATCGCGGATTTTAACTACAACTCCAACTTCGCGTTATGGACTGCGCTACGGGCCAGAAAAGGATTATCGCCATCCACGGTAGTTCCGGAGAGAGAGAGAGAGAGAGAGAGAGAGAGAGAGAGAGAGAGAGAGAGAGAGAGAGAGAGAGAGAGAGAGAGAGAGAGAGAGAGAGAGAGAGCGCCTTACTATAGTGCCTATGCCCTACATAGGTATTTGAATCCCTATGGGAGGGCTACCTACTAACTCGGGGTGGGGATTAGGTATGAGTGTCGGGGGTTGGGGGCCACTTTTGCATTCCACATGAGACCTACTGACAGAACAGTGGTCTCTAGTGCAGATTTGCTGGCCGTCGGAGTGAGGACGCTCACACCAAGAAGTGGTTTGGGCAACGTTCTCTCCACCTAGCTTGATGGACACTCTACCTGGGCAACAACATGCTAGGTGGAGAAAATGTTGGCCAAATCTCCGCTTGGAGTGAGCGTCCTCACTCCGACGGCCAGCAAATCTGCACTAGAGACCACTGTTCTGTCAGTAGGTCTCATGTGGAATGCAAAAGTGGCCCCCAACCCCCGACACTCATACCTAATCCCCACCCCGAGTTAGTAGGTAGCCCTCCCATAGGGATTCAAATACCTATGTAGGGCATAGGCACTATAGTAAGGTGCTCTCTCTCTCTCTCTCTCTCTCTCTCTCTCTCTCTCTCTCTCTCTCTCTCTCTCTCTCTCTCTCTCTCTCTCTCTCTCTCTCTCTCTCTCTCTCTCTCTCTCTCTCTCTCTCCAGGCTGTCTGGGACCGTGATAAAACCCTGAAAGAATCGTTGTGCAGTGGGAAAACATCGCGTGCGGCGCTAATGTTTTCGCGAATGGCGAAAACATCGCCGCACACGATGTTTCCCCACTGCACGAAAGAAGCCTCATTTGCATTGGTAACGCCCCCTAATGCGTTACCAATGCGATATTGGAAAATAAGGCCCTAGGTGGGCAGTAAATAAGACAAATTTGTATATTACTAGTTTCAAAAATGGCAATTTCATGATTCAATGGAGGTGTGGTAGGCAACAATTTGCATTTAAATTTCTTTTCAATGATTAGTAATAATCCACCACCTCTTCTATTTATTCTAGGGATTGAAAAAACATCATAATTTTTGTTCGCTATCTGGTTTTTTTAGAACTGTGTCCAAGTTCTACTGTGTCAAGTCGATTTTTTTTAGCCATGATTCTGTGATAGCAATAAAGCTAGGTTTAGTGTCATATAGTAAATCCATGATTATAGGAAATTTCGTGGTCACTGATTGTGCGTTGACTAGTAAGAATGTTATCATCATGAATTTATTCACATTTATACAGCTGGTTCTTTTAATTTGGATGAGATTATTTAAGTTCACATTCCTTTTTTCTCTTGTGTTGCCACAATCTTTGCATTTACTTATTAGGGATGTGAATCGGGCTTCGGACGATTGAAAATATCGTACGATATTTTCAAAATCATCAGAAATCGGGGGCACCCCCAAAACGATAGGAAAACCGCATGATATTGTTCGTGGGGGTTCTCTTATCGTTTTGGGGGAGGGCGGGAAAAACAGCACACAAAAATAACCCCTAAACCCACCCCGACCCTTTAAAACTAATCCCTTAGCTTCCCCCACCCTCCCTGACCCCCCCAAAAACTTTTTACAGGTACCTGGTGGTCCAGTGGGGGTCCCGGGAGCGATCTTCCGGGACCCATGTGACAGGGGCCGGCCAATAGCACGGATATCCTGTCACATGGTAAGGGCAAAGGCCATCGGCGCCATTTTTATTAGTGGCAGGCAACAGCCCGAGAGCGGGAGATCGCTCCCGGGACCCCCACTGGACCACCAGGTACCTGTAAAATGTTTTTTGGGGGGTCAGGAAGGTGGGGGAAGCTAAGGGATTAGTTTTAAAGGGTCGGGGTGGGTTTTTTGTTTATCAGCTCGGGCGCAGCTGATAAACAAAACCGCGATCAGGCCGGACGAAAAAAAAACCACGATGTGAATTGGAACCAGAATCCGAACCGATTCCGGTTCCGATTCACATCTCTATTACTTATGCTGCTGTTTCCATACTTACCTTTGTTTGAGCAAACTTGAATTGCAAATGTATCTTGTCCGTCTTTCGCCATGTTCGTTTTTCATGAGATGTTTGTGCAGTTTGTTTGTTTTCTCTGCTCAGGGTGTACGAAGGGGCATACAAAGAGGCATGCCCCTTTGTCGCGCACCTTCAGCGCGCGATGCCGGCTCCGGGCTAGTTGCCGCGTTTAAATCCCCCTGTACCACGTTTAAATCCCCCCAGGGCCCAATGCAAACCAGGGAAGGGTTTTTCAGTGAGGGTTAGTCTAGCAGGAATTAATATTTCTGTTTTGGCTAAATTGTGGGAAAGCCTTTTTTTGGATTGTGCAGGGGTATTTCTCTAGTTCTTTAAGTGCTGATGGTAAAGTACACCTAATAGGGAAGAAAAACTGGATATCATCCATGAAAATTCTGAAGTCTAAGCTTAAGCCTTCCAATAGTTTACACAAAGGCTCCAGAACTGAACACAGTACTCCAGGTGAGGCCTCATCAAGTACCTGTACAAGGGCATTATCACTTCCTTTTTCTTACCGGTTATTTTTCTCTCTATGCAGCCCAGCATTCTTCTGGCTTTAGTAATCGCCTTGTCACATTGCTTTTTCATCTTCAGACTACCAGACACTATTACTCCAAGATCCCTTTCTTGGTCCGTGCACATCAGTCTTTCACCCCCATCACATACACACAGCTCTTTTGGTTTACCGCATCCTAGATGCATGACTTTGCACTTCTTGGCATTGAATCCCAGCTGCCAAATCTTCAACCACTCTTCAAGCTTTCTTAAATCTCTTTTCATTCTCTCTACTCCTTCAGGCATGTCCACTCTGTTGCAGATCTTTGTATCATCTGCAAATAAACAAACTTTACCTTCTATCCCTTCCGCAATGTCACTCATAAAGATATTGAACAGAAGTGGTCCCAACATCAATGCCTGTTGAACTCCACTTTACACTGATCTCCCTTCAGAGTAATTTCCATTTACCATTGCATACTGTCTTCTATCAGTCAACCAGTTTGAAATCCACTCCACCACCTTGGCACTCACTCCCAAGCTTTTCATTTTATTCACAAGCCTCCTGTGTAGGAACATATCAACAGCTTTGCTGAAATCTAACTTATCTATAAGTGGTTACTAAGTTATCCAGATATATTTTATTCAACTAATCACTTGGCTAGATAACTCAGGTCATTCAGACTGGTGGGAAATTTAAACCCCCAGGGTCGAACAGCTAAATCTCATCTTAGCCAGATAAACCCCTTTGAATATGGACCTCATAATGATTAGGTAGGATTCATTTGAGGATTTAATTTGGTAAAATTTAATTTAATTTGGTAAAACTGAAAGAAATGAGGTCTCTGCCTCACAAATAATATATTTAAAAAAAAAAAAAAAAGCAGTAACTGGGATGTGCTTTGAGGGGTAGGGTGGGAAGGATTTCTAGGGGCTTTTTCAAAGGCCACAGGGGCTACACAGAAAGCAGAGACAACAGTGGCCTTTTAAATCTTGTACATTCTAAAGTTTTGCCTCTTTCACTATCATTTCCTAACTTACCCCCAACTAAATTGATTATTCAAAGAAGCCTTTAACACCTGGAAACCAGAAAATTAATCAAACTTTGTAAGACATTTATTACCATATGTAAGGCTCCATTACCATAGTATAAGTCAAAATGTATACCACCATTCTTACAGAATATTCAAGCTTGCATTTTTAAAGATTTTTTTTTTACTTAACTGAGAATGCAATGTGCTTGTATCCTGATTTTTGTTGTTCTTATCTATTCCAGGGTCCCAGAAGGGCGTTAAGATAACACCTTATCAGAATTGAGAGCATGAAGTGATAGAGACTCCCATAATCCATCCTGAATCTAATGTCTGGGTTCAGTTCATTATTTTTGTAATCTAGCAGATGAATACATTTATTATGTATATATTTTCAGTTCTCATGCCTCTTCTTTCCTGATTGTTTTCAATATTGCTTTTAAGGACTAACACAAAAAAAGAAGTATGCAGAAAGACTGTAGCCGGCCCCTGTCTTTGTGCTGCAAATATCATTCAGGGGTGCCACGGGTCCAGGTCTAAATCCAGATTGGAGTGTGGGGGGGGAGAAGTTAATCTCCAGGGCCCCCGGCACAGTCACCAAAAATAAAGCAAGGACACAAAAGTGGTGTTCAAATTAAAGTCTTCATTGTAACGTAAATAAAATAATCCAAACCAGCAGTCCAACAATAAACAGCATCAATGTTTGTCCATTCTAGATTTATTTCCCTTCAAGGCTCTCTTGCACCATTACCCTTAGGAAACACTCCCCTGCTTGGAGATTTGTGTGGCTGGAATGGGGTCCCAGCACTTAGCTAGCCAAAAAAAAAAGATCTCAAAACATAGATCAAAACTCTTAACTGTAATCCGAATCCAACTCTGTTCAGAGATCGCCAATACAAGAGTCCAGCCTGTCTTCTTAGTTGTTCAAAATGCAAATCTTTTCACCCTTGCTTTCTTGGACAAAAAGAACAAAAATGACCCAGCCCTTCTGGATACCCTGAGGGGAGCCCGCCCTTCCAGACTGGTCACAGTTCCAGTCTTCTCCACTGAACTCCACAGCAAAATTTCTTCTTCTTTTTTCGATCAAAGCCCTCAGGGAGTGAGGCTATGACCAACTGCAACTCCTACTCCTCTTTACTGGGGTGATCTCCAGCTTCTCGTTCTCTCTCCAGTCACCTTCCCTCTGTTTAGCTCCTAGCCCACTGAAGACTGTTTTGAGGTCCTAGGGATATCTCTTAACTCCTTCCTTCTGGTTTCTACAGACTTGTCTAACCCTCTATAGAACTGGACATGCTCCAAGGGGTTATATTTATTTATTTATTTATTTCGATACCCCCAGAAACCTTTCTCCCCAAAAGGTGGGGGTTTGGCAAGGGGAGGATTCAAACATATAAAGCCACTCCCAATGCCTAATGATTGAAAAATACTGGGGATTGAATTTATTGATGGGCAAAGCCCCCATCACAGGATTAACATATAAGTCAGAAACTGAGGGTCCTGTTTAAGAAAGTGCAGTCCAACAGGTGTATTGGTGTTAAAACTAGGGATGTGAATCGTTTTTTGACGATTTAAAATATCGTCCGATATATTTTAAATCGTCAAAAAATCGTTAGGGCCACGATACAATACCAATTCCCCCGATTTATCGTTAAAAAATCGTAAATCGGGGGAAGGGGGAGGGCAGGAAAACCGGCACACTAAAAGCCCCTAAAACCCACCCCCGACCCTTTAAATTAAATCCCCCACCCTCCCGAACCCCCCCCCCCCAATGCTTTAAATTACCTGGGGATCCGGCGGTGGTCCAGAACGGCGGCGGTCCGGAACGGCCCCCTCAATAGAATCGTGTTGTCTTCAGCCGGCGCCATTTTTCAAAATGGCCGCCGCAAAATGGCGGCGGCCATAGACAAAAACGATTCGACGGAGGAGGTCGTTCCGGACCCCCGCTGGACTTTTGGCAAGTTTTGTGGGGGTCAGGAGGCCCCCCCAAGCTGGCCAAAAGTTTCCTGGGAGTGCAGGAGGTCGTTCAGCGGCGGTCCGGAACCCCCGCTGAACGACCTCCTGCAGTCGATCTCCTGCCGGCGCCATTTTCCGTACGAAAACGATTCGCGGCAAGAAACCGCTCCCGGAACCCCGCTGGACTCCCAGGAAACTTTTGGCCAGCTTGGGGGGGCCTCCTGACCCCCACAAGACTTGCCAAAAGTCCAGCGGGGGTCCGGAACGACCTCCTCCGTCGAATTGTTTTTGTCTATGGCCGCCGCCATTTTGTGGCGGCCATTTTGAAAAATGGCGCCGGCTGAAGACAACACGATTCTATTGAGGGGACCGTTCCGGACCGCCGCCGTTCTGGACCACCGCCGGATCCCCAGGTAATTTAAAGCATTGGGGGGGGGGGTTCGGGAGGGTGGGGGATTTAATTTAAAGGGTCGGGGTGGGTTTTAGGGGGGTTTAGTGTGCCGGCTCAAGATTTTAACGATTTTTCACGATAGTTTACACACCCAAACGGCAACAATACGATTCCCTCCCCCTCCCAGCCGAAATCGATCGTTAAGACGATCGAGGACACGATTCACATCTCTAGTTAAAACCATATAGATGTAGATTTAAGAATGTGCTCGTGGTTCCCTGCACAGGCACATGGATTCGGTTTTTTATAACATGCGTGTGTCGGTACGTGCATGTTATAAAATATGGTTCCCACACGCACGCATGTGCGGATGGGTCGGGACTCGCGCGTGCACAGGAGGGAAATTTAAAAAGCTACACACGGCGACACGAATAAGGCTTCCCCAGTTCCCTGCCAGTCCACTCCAATTAAGCAGCAGACTGGGAGGGAACTTCCCTATACCCCTACCTAACCTTTCTACCCTTTCCCCTCTCCTTCCCGACCCCTAACCCCTTCGTAGCTATTATAATTTTTTTTGTTATTTACCTTGAGTGCTCCTTTGGAGCAGCAGTAGACTCCATCGCACACTTCCCCGGGACAGTGGTTAATGGTGCTGTCCCAGCCTGCCCTCTGCCCCACCCCTCCCTGCCCAAACCAAGCCCCCAGGCCCACACCTTTCAGACCGACCGACACTTCGGTGCATATCAGGGGATATGCGCATGGCCGGGCCTGTTATAAAATGCGCGCAGCACATGCAAGGCCCAGCCACATGCATAACCCCCGAAATTTACGCGCACGACCTTTTTAAAATCAGGGCAATAGTGTTTCAGTGGTAGTTCATCCTGGTATGGAAAGCCTGTTTGGACATTTCTTATCCTGAATGAGATGTGCCATATTGCTGGATTTACAGGTGAATGATCCATGTACTTCCATGAGTTTTTGGGAAGCAGTTTGAATGATAGTGTGTGTGCAAATGAAATTTGCAAGTCTTGCGTTTCTTCTAATCACGTGCAGTGTCGTAACTACAGGTGAGCCTTAGCTAAGGCCCCATCTCAGCTTCTTAAAAGTGCCAGATTCAGAGGGCCTGGAGGCAATGAAATCCATGCAAGTCCATAATCTCCTGCGTCTTTAAGAGAGATAACTTGAATGGGAAACACCACTGCTTTGTGCTAAACTTATAAACGTTTGAGGCCATTAAAGTTTTTCTGTTTACTTTTGGCAGGTAACTATCCCCCCCCCCCCCCTCCCCTCAGCCTCTAAAAAATTCAGGAATGTCTGGGCTAAGTGGAATGTTGTAAGCTTATTTAAATAATTGCTCTTCAGCAGCCTAAGACATTAACTCTTGTATAAAGTAGCTGCATTAACCACAGAGGAAGGGTCAGAAACAGCAGAGACAGGATAGGGAGAGGGTGAAGAGACAGGAGCTACAGAATGTCACCAGAAATTAGAAAGGTTTGTTAACTATTGCCATGGGCCATTACAGGATGGGGTAAGGGGTAGGGATGGGGGAGAGATGCTGGCTATATTGCCCACTCAAGTTTGGGCTCCCCCTAAAAATTCAGCTCTAGCTACACACTTCATTAAATGATAGAATTCCACTGTCTTTTGCCTGGTTAGATGTTCCTTGTCTTATTCCTGATAAGTTGAAAGGTTGCTTATAGGCTGTAATGGTATGATGCCCATACCTGGAAACTTGAGTTCTGCTCACCCTCAGATTTCTCAAGATTAGTGGGGCGGGGGAGAGCAGGGAGAAGGAGAGCAGATACAGTGACAGAACACACTTTATTTCATGCACAGGGCCGGTGCCAGGCAGATCAATGTAACACTGCCCCCCTGCCCAACCCATCCTGAGTTGAAAATACCCCTGTCAGTGGTAGATATTTATTTATTTATTTAAAGGATTTATATACCGGAGGTTCCTGTATAATATACATATCACCCCGGTTTACAAGGAACGGTAATTATCGCTTCATATAGCGGTTTACATTGAACTTGTTAAAAAACTAAGTAACAAATACTTAAACATGAAATACTAAACGTGAAATACTTAAACATGAAAACAGAAAACTAATGCTTCATATAGCGATTTAAATTGGGAGGTTAAACGTAAGTGACAAATTAGAGTATCTTACTAAGCAGCTCATAAACATGCGAGATTAATAAATAGATAGCCTGGTGATATGTTTGTCAACATGAAAATATGTATATATGATTATATAAAGTATCCTAAAAATGGTAAAAATGGACGTACAATTCGAAAGTTTTATATCCTCGGTAAGTTATATGCTAGGGGCTTTGAACGTGCAAATAGACATGGTAAAGTCATTCTTCCTGCTCCTAACTGTAAGGGAATGCTTGTTTGAATAACCAAGTCTTAAGTTTCTTTTTAAATGTAGCGTGGCATGGTTCTAGGCGAAGGTCTGGAGGAAGTGAGTTCCAGAGCGAAGGGCCCGCTGTAGATAGTGCACGTTTCCTCAGAGAGTGATATATATATATATATATATATATAGATATATAGTCATGATCTTGCTCTTACAGTGTGTTCTCTCTCTCTCTTCCTTCTCTCTCTGTTTTGCTCTGCTCTCCCATACCTCCTTTGGAGGTTCTTATGTACACTGTCACCTGCCTAGTTCCTTGCAGCCTCTTCATCTTCAAGTGTCTGTGCTGAATCATCATGCATGCCCACAAGTTGAGCAAGAGGAAATGGCAAGGGAAAAAACAAATAGTGCCACCCAGAGATCTTATGGCCCAACCCGAAAATGTGTCTAAATTTCTGGAGTCTCTGTGCTAAATCCAGAGAGTTCCCAGTTATGATGAAGGCCACAGTTCTGGTCTCTTGCTGTAATCCCCTTTAGAAGTCCATGATGAAAATGCAGGTCGACTTAACACTAGGAACTCTCCTGGATGGTGGGGGTAGTCTCTCCCTCTTCGATTGAATCCTCAAACCAATAACTTAGTCATTTGTAATCCTCTGGTGGGGGGCCTGAGAATAGCAAAAACCTTTCTCCTTCAGGGTGAGGTAGAGTCCCATCAGTCCAAGAAAAAAACCCCCACCAATAGAACTTGTGAACAATAAGAGAGAGATTTAGGCTTGTGTAGCCTCCTGTCTGCAATACTTGCATCTACACCTTTCCCCGGGGAGGGCTATGAGAGTTCATAAGTTCAGTAAATAGGTCACAAAGTCCAGTTGGGGGAAAAACAAACTAAAGTTCCCTCCAGCATGAACCTACCCTGCCAGACCAGAGTTTCCCCCCAAAAAAATGATTCAAGCTTTTTCTCAAAACACACTGTAGCCCTTCTCTGCACAAACATTCAATGCATAGTCCCAAAGTTAAAAAAAATGAAAGTTTTATTTTTTTTTACAAAACAAACTGCAGGCTAACATCGAAACATAGAAATGACAGCAGAAGACCAAATGGCCCATCCAGTCTGCCCAACGAGCTTTCATGCTTATTTTTCTCATACTTATCTGTTACTCTGACTGCTGAGGTCAGGGCCCTTATTGGTAACGTTTTGGTTTTAATTTCCTTCCACCCCCGCCAATTGATGTAGAGAGCAGTGCTGGAGCTGCATCAATGTGAAGTATCAAACCTAAATGTTATGGGGTAGTAACCGCCGCAATAAGCAAGCTACTCCTACGCTTATTTGTTTGCCCAGCCTGTGCAATTTAGTCCTTGATGGTTGCTTTCTGAATATAATTCCTCTTTTCTTCATTCCCCCCTGCCGTTGAAGCAGTGAGCTGCACTATATGGGGTGGATTTAAAACCCATGCGCGCGTAAATCCAGCAGGATTTACGCGTGCAGGGCCCTCGCGCGCCGGTGCGCCTATTTTGCATAGGCCGCCAGCGCGCGTAAAGCCCCGGGACGCGCGTAAGTCCCGGGGCTTTCGAAATGGGGAGGGAGGGGGCGTGTCTGGGGGCGTTCCCGAAATGACGCGGCGTTTCGGGGGTGTGCCGCGGCGTTTCGGGGGCAGGCCCAGGGGCGTGGTGCCGGCCCAGGGGCTTGGTCGAGGCCTCAGGACCACGCCCCTGGGACCGGAGGACGGAGCGGGGCTGCCGGTGACGCGCGCAAAGTTAAGGGGGGGGTTTAGATAGGGCCGGGGGGGTGGGTTAGGTAGGGGAAGGGAGGGGAAGGTGGGGGGAGGGCGACTTATGCATTCCCCTCCCCTCCTCCCCTCTATTGGGGACCTTCCCCGTCCTTGCCGAAGGACCTTCCAGCCTGTCTTTCCTGACTGGGGTGGAGCTATCCATCTGACTGGTCCCTCCCTCTTGGGACTGGTTACTCTGTTTTTCTTGATGAGTTCCCTTTCAGGCTAATGTTTTTCTGCCTTGTCCAGGGTTGATAACCCTTCTCTTTCTCTTTCAGTGGTTTTCTGAGACAGGGAGAACCCCTTATTCCTTTACAGATGGGTACCCAGTATTTCATCCACAGGGAATATATGTTGAAGATCCTTGATGATGAAATCTTGTGATTTTAAGTTTGTTATCTATATTTTTATGTTGTTATGTGCATTTTTTGTAATCTGCCCCACAGTGATGGAATTTTGAATGACAGAAAATAAAATATGGTAAAATAAAATAATTACAGTAATAAATAATAATAAATTAATGTCTTTGAATGATAATTTGAGGGCAATTTTCAGTAAGCTTGCTAGATGCAAAGTATGCAGCTACTTTTGTTCTTGCAAATTCTGTAGCTAATTTTCCTCATAGGTAGTTTCTCCTTGAAAATTAATATGGTACATGGGTAAAAAAAAAAAAAAGTACCCCCTTACCTTACACTTGCTATCTTTGTAGGCCGACAATGCATTAGAAAATACATGTGTGTATCTGAAAACTTAATATATTCTTGCATCTCCCTTTCCCTGACCCAAGCACACTTCCTGGAACACCCATTTTTCATAGCAAAGCTATCTTTAGCTGCTGTACCCAGGGCAATCCTTCTAACCCAGGGCGCTAGGTACCTCACTCTGTGGTTAGATTCCTAGATCCCTTTTAAATTTGTCCTCAGCATTAAGTAGAGAAAAGAAATGCCTGCTCTGTCTGGGTTTTTCTTTGTGTTGAAGCAGGTTTTCTCTGGGTATTTGTATTTTATATAGAAGCTGCAATGCACAGCATTACCATGGAAACCACTAACTACCACTCTCATCAGCGGGAACTGCACTGATAAAGTAGTTGGTCAATGCTCAAAACAACCTGCGAGACTTGAACTGCTTCTGCTAGCAACTCCTATTAAATCCTGCTGGTAGCGTTTTATTCAGCAGGACATCACTTCAGTTATTAGAGCGGCGTTTTCTACTGCGCCCACACACAAGCCAAAGTCCGTGGGTACTGAAGTACCCACAGTGCTGCCGGCACGCAACTCTTCAAAGAGAAATGCCATGACAATTTGGTTGCAGGCTCGGCGCCGCTTCTAAAAATGTTCCCTCTAACAGCTAGATTGTAAACTGGGAGTCTTCTAACCCCCAAAGTTTAAATTAGTATTTTTCATTTATTTAGTTCTCCTGAATCTATGCCGTGCTGTAGAATGGTGATAAGTGTTCAGGTTTGATTCGGGATTTTTTCTTGTTTTTAAGCCAGCCTGTGCCAGTACCCCATACCAACTCCTTTTCCTCCAGCGTCGGCCCATTCAGGCCAAAGAAGTGCAACCAGGAAAGGGAGGGGAGAGAAATTGGGGCAACCGCCAGAGTTCCTGTGCTCCCATGGCAGAGCTGCCAGATTTTCCACTTCCAGAGGGGAGATTTTAAGCCAAGCCTAGATTTCTAACCACCCCATCTTGATGCATTAGGTACCTACAGCACTAATTTCAATGAATAAAATCAAGAGCTATAGCAAAGCAGTAGCACTAGGATACAAGTTCAAAATCAGTCCTGGCTAAAAAATCTCTCTCCTGGAACTGAGTAACTTGGCAGCTCTGCCATGGCAGCCCCACACCTTGCAATCTGCTGCAGAGCTCAGTCATGATACCGTCTTCCTCCTCCCAGCCTCCCTCCCACCAGCAGGATGCAAATGAAAGTAGTGCTCTTACCTGCTACTATTCTTTCTAATGGCTGCTGTCTGACCTCTGAACATGCAGGTCTCGCTTGCTCAGATAGCAGCTGGCAGAGAAGGCAGAAGCAGTAAAAAAAAATGTGGGCTGCTTTTCTATTGTCCACAAGTGGGAAGGAGAAAGATCATGGTGAGGGAGGAGGGAGGAGGTAGACAAAGGCACCAGTTGGGGTTAGAGAGAGAGAGAGAGAAAAAAAAGCATTGGGATGGAGAGAGAAGGTAGAAATGTGTGTTTGCATTGGGGGGAAGAGAAGGAGAAAGGCAGCAGTGGGCAAGGGAGGAAGAGACAGAAAAGCACCAGTAGAGGAAGAGGAGAGAGAGAGAAAAGCTTCAGTGAGAATGGGGGTAAAAAGAGAAGGGAGGAAGGCACCAATATATGTGTGCTGGGGAGAGAGAGGGAGGACAGCAGCAGTGAGCATGAGTGGAGAAAAATAAAAGCATGAGCGGTAGAGGGAGAATAAGGGAAAGACACCAGTGTGGTTGGAGAGCGGAATGAGAAAACAGAAAGGTGCCAGTGTGTGTCTGTTGGTGGCAGAAAGAGCGAGAGAGAACTTAAGAACATAAGAAAGACCTATGATGATTATTATTTATTGGCATTTGATATTCCGCTTTTTACCATGAACGGCCTCAAAGCAGTTCAATTTAGCTCGCTATAGCAGATCAATATTTCTGAGTTACTCTTTCACAAGACTACAGGTTTAGTATGTTCTCCTTGGCAGGCCGTGGGAAGAAGCCTCAAGGTCTCAGCAAATAAGCAAGAATGTGTACTTTAATAAATATGCTAAGCAGAGACGTGTTACATAGTTTGCATTGATAATCCAAACTTGCTTGAGACAATTTGTGTAATCAAAGCTTGGCATTGACCCTTTATTGTGTAGAAACAGTATATAAGTCTAATAAATTTAATGAAAGCAGAATGCCCATGGAGAGCTTAAAGCGTGGCCTTCTCTTTGTAATATTACTTGAAGAATAAAGATAGCAGCATTGTACTGAAATGGAGTCCTGTCCACTCTTTGGAGCCAAGAGGGGAAAAAAACCCAGCTCCCACACTTTTATGAACCCTAACAGTCAGTAAGCATTCACAAATAATCACATGTGGGCTTAGACATTAAAATCAGCTATCTATATCTCAAAATGGTATGAACCCCAAAAGTATTAACATGATTCCTAAAATATTTAAATACCAGGAGAAACTGCAAACTACAAAAAGATGGCTTATGGAGTTTATATAATGGTACGGACCTCAAAATATCAGCAGGCCTCACCCAAGATACTTATTGCATATTAATTCACATGTAAAAAGAAAACAAATTTGTTTCTTAGTTGATTTATGTAAAAATGGTCGGGTTCCTTATTTGTCTTCCAAATTATGAACAAAATCCCAGAGATTAAACTTTTGACTTTAATTTTTCTTTAACGTCAACAAATGGACACATATTATTCTATACCTAAATATAACCTACTGTGCTGCTCAGCCAAGCAGTGCCTAAGGCTTTCTTTTCTTTCTTCCACATACTGATCTCCAAATCTAATGCAGCAATTTGTTGATTGGTATAAGGCAGCTCCGGGGGCTGCACATTGGGAGCATTCCAATGTCATTATTGCATGGTCAGGGAGCAGGAAGAAAACTTTGTTTGGAGTCACAGCAAATCTTCAAAACTCTTGAATGTAAAAACATTTACATCAATTATTTTAGCAGATTAAAGTCTTTGATATAACTTCAATGCATGAAAAAGGGTATCGGTTTGCTTGCAGGCATATGGAAAATACTACTAGCATCTAGAAAATAAACACAACATGGTAGATGATGGCAGAAAAAAACCAATTGACCCATTCAATCTGCCTTATTATTTATGTCCACACAGCTGCAAAGCTGACAAATTATCCAGCTCCAGGAGAGACATATTTTTGGCCAGTCCTGGTTTTAAAACTATATCTCAATGCATTGTGGTATTTATAGTAGCTGATAGCATTTGAAATCAGCACTATGGTATAGGAATGCATCAGAAAAGAGTTGCTAGAAATCCAGGATTGTCCTAAAATCTACACTGGAATTGAGTAGCTTAGCAATAATTCAGCTGCCTGTCATAGATAGAGCATGATCAATTGTAAGATATCACTCTAATCCAGGACAGCTTTAGTTGTCTTCCTCCTTAGTACTCAGCCATTTTGCATAGATGAGCATACAAGACCACCTGTTTAGCTCCCTTTCCATTTCAAATCACAAAACATTTGCCCAAACATCTGGCCTGCAGGCAGACCTAGCTATGTGAATGTCTGTTTTTGTTAGGATTGCTGTACTTGCAGCCCACCAGAGATCTAGCTGCTAGTTTAATTCTAGATCCCCTGCATAGCCTGCCAGATATACCCAGCTATGTTAGTGCCTGAATTTATGCTAGGACTTCTAGTTAATACCACAGCCCCCAGTTTCCTGTGGAAGATCAGGGGTAGATACTGTGACAATTGTTACATTTTCTGCGGAAAGGTGTCTGAAATTCTGTGGCAATTAAGTGGCACATTTGCATGCATTTGAATTGGTTGTTGAATGGGTGGGGAATTTTAGGTATTGATCGGGAGCAGGAGAGACAGAGATCTCGGGAACAGGGAGAAGGAGAGAGGATTGGGGATGGGAAGATAAGAAAGAGGGAGCATCGGGGTAAGGAAGAGGTAAGAAAGGGAGGATTGAGTGGAGGAGTAACCTAGTGGTTAGAGCAACAGGCTGCAAACCAGGGAAGCCAGCAGTCAAATCCTGCTACTGCTCCTTGAGACCATGGGCAAGCTTCTTCAGCTGCCATTGCCTCAGATACAAATGAAGGGGTCTATCTATAAAGTCACATTAGGCATTTACCACACAGTAACATAACACAACGATAACACGTGGTATTTGAAATACCATGTGTTGTTCTGCCCCCAGCACCACAAGTATTCTGATTAGCATGCAAATGGTTGCCATTCAGCTATTAATGCAAAACATGCAAATCAAATAGCGTGCCTTGCCTCAGAACTCATAAGACACATTATTGATTCAAAGCTAACTACAACGCAAGAATTATAGCTAATGTTCCACAGGAGCATTGGGAATTTGACATGTCTTGATGCTTGCAGAGCTTTGTCTTAACTGTCCCAATTGGCCCTATGTGAACTCCCTTCCAGTAATGTCAAAACCCCAAGGGGCAGCCAAAAAGAAGAAAAAAACTGTTACCATTTTTCTGTCTCTGGAGTACAGGCCATGCCCCCTCCCCTTTTAGTCCAAAACCCCCACCCCCACCCTGGGAGCTCATGTCCCCAATCCCACTGAAACCCACCTCCCTCAACCCCCCACCCTCCGCATCTTTCCATAATCCTTGGTGGTACAGTGAGGGCCCAGAGCGCCCCCTAGGTCTCTGGGCCCAGCGCTGCCTTGATTCAAAATGGCGCCAGATGGGGGTCAAACCTTTTTTCCCACTGGGGAAAATATTGAGGCTTTGGGAAAGGAAGGAAGTAACATTGGAACTGGGGTGAAGTGAAGGAGGGAAGATTGTCAAGGGGATGGAGAGAGGAGAACAGGAGGGGAGGGAGGTGCTTGGATCATGGGGGAGATATGAAGACATGCAAGGAAGGTTGCCTTCTCCAGGCTAAACCCTGCTCCCTCTCCCCTCCCTCAGTTCCTCCCTTCTCACTCTTTCCACCCATTCCTCTTTATCTCCTTTCCTCTCTCCATCCCCAGTCCTTTTTCTGTCCCCTTCCCAGATACCGATACCCAGACACCCATCCACCCTCCCCCAGCTCCTCTTTCACAAACATCCTGAAACCCCCAACCCCCATTCACACTCATTCCATTCCCTAATCCCCCTGTCCCACAACCCCCTTTGCCCCTGTTTCACACCCTTCCCCTACATTATATCCCCATCTCCCAGTGCTCTTTCACATAACTCTCAAACCTCTCTCTCACAATCCCCATCCCATTTCAAACACCTCCCCCACCACAGCCCTCATCTCCCAGCCCTTCTTTCACATAATCCCCATCCCCTGTTTTACACAAGCCCCTCCCCCTCCCCCTCCTGTTTCACTATCACAACTCCTCCACTTGATGTCCCCCTCCCCCATGTTGATCGCATGGCAAGAAGAAGAGAGTGGCAGCATGTCAGGCCATGTCTTTCCACCACTTGGGACCCAACTTCTACTTTAAACTAAGTGGTTCAAATTCGTGGCTGGGCCCCAGATTGCAGAGGAGGGAGATGCAGCCAGATGGACGCTGCTGCTCTCCTCCTCTTCTTGCCAAATGATGAGTGCAGGGGGAGGGGTAACACCAAGAAGTGGATTAGGGGGAGTGGGACTGCTGGCTAGGGATGTGCAGAGCAAAATTTTATGTTCATATTTTTTATGTCCGAAAGGGGGTCCCACTTGCGGCCAATATGGACATAAAAAAAATCCAATGAGTTGGGTATATGTACATATGTGCAAAAAAAAAAATTAAACCCCCTCACCCTCCTTAATCCCCCCCCCAGACTTACCACAACTCCCTGGTGATCGAGCGAGGAGTGAGGACGTCATTTCTGCAATCCTTGGCGAGAAGCATGTGACGTCGGTGGCACGTCGAGTGACGCGGCGTCACGTGATTCCCGGCTCGTTCGCGCCGGACGGCTCGTTCGGCCCAAAAAGAACTTTTGGCCAGCTTGGGGGGGCCTCCTGACCCCCCCCAAGCTGGCCAAAAGTTCTTTTTGGGCCGAACGAGCCGTCCGGCGCGAACGAGCCGGGAATCACGTGGCGCCGCGTCACTCAGACGCGACGTCACGTGATTCCCGGCAAGTTCGCGCCGGACGGCTCGTTCGGCCCAAAAAGAACTTTTGGCCAGCTTGGGGGGGCCCTCCTGACCCCCTCAAGCTGGCCAAAAGTTCTTTTTGGGCCGAACGAGCCGTCCGGCGCGAACTTGCCAGGAATCACGTGACGTCGGCGTCACGTGATTCCCGGCTTGTTCGCGCCGAACGAGCCGTCCGGCGCGAACTTGCCGGGAATCACGTGACGTCGCGTCTGAGTGACGCGGCGCCACGTGATTCCCGGCTCGTTCGCGCCGGACGGCTCGTTCGGCCCAAAAAGAACTTTTGGCCAGCTTGGGGGGGTCAGGAGGCCCCCCCAAGCTGGCCAAAAGTTCTTTTTGGGCCGAACGAGCCGTCCGGCGCGAACGAGCCGGGAATCACGTGGCGCCGCGTCACTCGACGTGCCGCCGACGTCACATGCTTCTCGCCAAGGATTGCAGAAATGGCGTCCTCACTCCTCGCTCCATCACCAGGGAGTTGTGGTAAGTCGGGGGGGGGGGGGATTAAGGAGGGGGAGGGGGTTTATATTTTTATTTTGGCTCAACAATCGCGATTTCCCACATATCGAACATATCTATGTTCGATATGTGGGAAATCCGATCGTTTATGTCGAATCAATTTTTTAAGTAAAAAAAAAATATGAGTTGCGTTTTACTAATGCGGTCAATCCGAATGCACACCCCTACTGCTGGCACTTCACCATCCCAACCTCACCTGGCTGAGTCAGTCTTCTAGCCTCCTATGGTGATTTCATCTGGACTGGCAAATTCAGTGAGAAGGGGCAGTTTGTGAGCGTCTCTCTGACCAAAAGACACACACATACACACATCCTCTCTCTCTTTCTCTCTCTTGCTCCCAGCGTGCGGGTGTGTCTTTGCTGAGACACAGAGAGAGAACATGTGTATGTGTCAGAAAAATACCCACACTGTGTCAGACAGAAAAACAAATGCAGAAACACACACACACACACTTTATCTGTGTCCAAGAAAAAAGCACCCACATACACATACAGTGTGCCTGAGAGAGTTTGTGTGTGGGGGGGGGATATCTTCCTCTCTGGAACAAAATATTTTGTGTGTGTGTCTATCTTACATGTATAATTATATTGCCTGTCACCTTCTCATCACCCCTTAAACCTTCCTCACCCCTTCCCATTCACCCTATCACTGTAATGCCTTTTATGAGTCACTTATCCCAACCACTCTTCTTTATATTTCTTGGTAATTCATCTTTTGCTCATTTGAATTCTGGTGGTCACAGGAGGAGCAAATAGAGTGCCCGAAAGGAGCACAAGGGTTAAAACCAGGGTATCCATCCGAGGAAGGTCAGCCAAAGCGAGGGTCAGTTCCAGGTATCAGTCCGAGTGTGGTCAAAGGCAAGCTGAGGTCAGTGGAAAAATACTATACCAGAGAGAACAGGAATGGATTTATAAATTATCTTCAGAGGAACCGAACGGTCTGAACAGCAAGATAGAATAGATAAGTCTGATTCGTTAATTTTACATTTCAATACTCTATATTTCATAATTGAAAATGCAATAGGGTTATTAATAGATGGAACGTTTATTGTTCTATTCGATTCAGCCATCCCGGTTGGTTTAAATCCCAGTTAATCAGTATTAAACTATTGTGTCAGAACATAACGATACGTCATCACGATAGTACGTGATTGATGATTGGTTCACGTAGAAGTAAGAGAGTGGTTTAAAAAGCTGTAGCCATTTTAGTTGGCACTTCTGAGCCCAGACCGCAAGAAGCTGAAAGTAAAAGTGAGTAAAAATTGGAATTAAATTCTGTATAAGCTCGACAATTGCAAACTATCTATATGCCGATTACTTTTTTCAGAATCCACCCTGATGAAGCGGCAAGCGAAACGTTAACGTTGGCAGTGTCGGCGTTGCACTGACTTGTTGAAAGCGAAAAGAATCACAAGTCATAAGATAAGTGCTTTTTTCTGAAGTTGGGCTAATGTGATATAAAGGTGGAAATTTCATATACCTTTATTATACAGCATATTAATGGGCTCATCTTGTCTTCCGTTATTGAACAAGCTTTTTAGCTTAATGTTATAAAAGTATAAATGACTATATCAATATTGACATTTAATCCACGACTGCGGCTTCATTGAGACTTTATGGCTGCAGCAATTCAAATCGAAGGAGAAATCTATCTTGTCCATAACAGCGTTTAAACCATTTGGTTGAGGTTGGACACGATTACATAGCCACACAGTGGAAAATCATTGCAGAGAAATATCGTCGAAGTAAACAAAAAGAACTTTTTTTATATATAAAAAAATAATTAAGAGACGTTACAGACCGGTGATTGATCCTACTGGCCAGAAAATAAGAGGATAATTAGTTCCTTTTTTTGCCAGATCTGAGGTTTGTGTCTCTTGTTCAAAAAAATGTTTTTATAAGTTAACAAATAAAAAATTCAAAAATCTAAAAGAAAGTTTACACTCGAGATCACGTGATGTGGTGAGCTGGGAGGACGCTTTCCTCACCTGCTCCAGGGCCCACTCCACCAATCGCGCTTCATCCTGGCGGGATAGCAGTGCTAGAGACACCACCAATATACGGACGCAGAGGGCGAATGTCCATCATTAATTATATGAATCGTACAACACCACCGATGACAACTAAAGGGGGAAAACGTGACAGAGAGAAGCCCAAGGTTCCAGCTCCAAAAATGGCAGCTGTCAGGGATGGTGAGTCCCCCTCCCCCACCTCTGGAGTGCTCACTATTATGGACATTAAAGCGGCGATCCGAGAGGCACTTGATGAAAAGCTTGATCACATTACGGCGCAGTTAGGGGAAGTCCAAGAATCTCTCAAGGAGCTGACCCCCCGTATAGAACAAGCCGAGAATCGGATTTCAAGTGTGGAAGATGAGGCCTTACAAACGGAGCAAAAAATGGCCGCCACGAATAAGCAGTTAAAACTCTTAGAAGATAAAATTGATGAGCTTGAGAATCGGGCGCGGAGGGATAATTTACGTTTCCTGGGTTTCCCAGAGAGTATTGAGGAGAGATCGTTATGTGCGCTACTGGAAGAGTGGCTCCCCGCGTCCCTCACGTTGCCGCACTTACAAGGCAAATTGGTAGTCGAAAGGGTCCACAGGCTCGGCGGGAAGAGAGACCATTACACTCGCCCGCGGCTGGTAATCGCGAAAATTCTAAATTCTGCCCACAAAGCGGAACTGTGGAGGGCTTCAAGAGGTAAGCGGGATTTAACTTACCAAGGCAACGAGATCCGCATCTTTCAAGATTTTTCGGCCGCGGTCTCTGAAGCCCGACGAGCTTTTTCAGCCGTTTGCTCTACACTGCACAGCCGCGGAGGAAAATTTACCCTGCTCTTTCCTGCGCGCCTTCGCGTCTGGCACGAGGACCGAGCACGAGTTTTCGAGACGCCATCCGCCGCACAGGCATTTCTCGCCGAGTTGAATACTAGCTCGGGGAGTTAAGGTTTGAGAAGCAGGGGATAAGGACGGCGTCTCTGGACACGGCGCACCTCGACAGTGCTGGAATGCGGATAATAAGCCAGACTTCGGCCGGTTTGTAGCGGTGGGGATCGCAACAGGTACCCTGCGCATGTGTTCTATTTTCAAGTTACAGAGTTGATAGGGGGCACGTTAGCCACCTTTTATGTCGATAGTTATGGGCCGCGGACGAGACTTTTACCATGGCGGCGCCCCGGGGCCCGGCGGGAAAAACAGTGTGGCGATGGCGATGTTGGGGGGGGAGAATGGTGGATCAGCAATACACACCAACAGGCATGTAATTAGTTAAACGCGTGGAAATGGAAGTAGGAAAAGACTTTGACGGCCTTGGACCCCCCCCCCCCCCCCCCCCCCGATTCACGGACAGACAGACTACTGGGAAGATCTTATGTACGGAACTTGAGCAGGGACAGCTACGAATCGAGGTACGATACTCCCCAGAGGAGGGTATTCCAGGCAACCCAGAAATTATGGGTGATCGAAACACTAACCAGGAAATGGAGGAGTGTTCACCCCCACCCCAGTCTTTTTTTCGGACCTGGGTCCAATTGGACATACAAAACAAAGCTTTATTTCACAAAAAATAATAACAAAATACAGTAGGGATTTAAAAACATATCTCTGCGCTAGGGTGTAATTTTTTTTTTCTTTTCGCGTGGGATTCTCTGTATCGTCCCCGCAGGAGACCCCTTGCCGGGCTGGCTCAAAACTCGCGGGGAGAGATATGGTTCTCGACCGGTACCTCTTACAAACTGTCAGCTGGTTAAGTGCAATCCCCAGGCAGGGATAAGAAGACTGGGGCAAGTGAGAGAGAGAAGGGCCGGTTGAGCATATCCGCTCGAAGAGCTGTCGTTTCCTTCCTCTCCCCCTAGGATACAACAAAGGACCTAACACGCTTTTCACCATTGCCCATGTGGAGGGGCAAGACATGGACTGGCTTCTTAAAGGCCTTGCTATGGTTCGGAACTGGGCACTTTTTGGGAATGGATCTGATATGAAGTACTAGCGGACTGTTGCCATCAAACGTGACTAGGGAAGGGTCCCGTGCTCTTTGGATCCTCCGCTATTTGTATTTGTCCATCCTTGCCAGAGGATCTGGTCTTGGACTAGCACCCCCACTTGGTGGAGTGGGGCACCTGGACACATTTAGGAGATCTCCATGCCTCCGAATAGTTTTGGAGGTGTTAAAGCTTATGGGTTTTCTGGGGTTAAGGTGGGGATGGGATGGGGAGGGGGAAGGGGGAGGTTGCAAAGGGAGGGGGGAGGGGGGGGAGGGAAAATGGGAACTGTCTCTTTGGCCTAGGGATAGGGGGAGGAATACCGGGAGGCGAGCGGAGGGGTGGCTAGGCTGGGGGCCACCCTCTGCGTCAGATGGCATCGGGAGACATAATAGCGTTCTCTATAACAGCTCAGGGGAATGTCTAAATTAATATCCTGGAACGTGAATGGACTGGGAACACCAGTGAAGCGGAAAAAAGTCCTGGCCTATCTTAAGAGATTGAAGGCTGATGTAGCTGGCATCCAGGAAACGCACTTAACAGCACAGGAAAGCCAAAAGCTGCAAAGGGATTGGGTAGGGGTTTGTTTATATGCGGCGGCGGTGCATAGGAAGGGAGGGGTTGCCATTTTGATTAATAAAACGGCGAATCTGCAGGTTTCCCGGTCCATTTCAGATCCGGAGGGCCGATACATTATCATCTTGGGAACTTGGAATGGCAGACCAGTGACCATCTGCAACGTCTACGCCCCGAATGATTATAACCATAAATTTTATGTGAATCTGTGTAATTTACTACAAACAAACACACAGGGAACCTTGTATGCCTTAGGGGATTTCAATTGTGTACACGATGTGTTACTTGACAAAAGTGCTCCGCAAAACAAAAGGGCGGGGGGGTGAGGGCAACAGCCCCAAACAAGGTATAGCTTTTCTGTGTCATCATCTAGCTCTCCTAGATGTGTGGCGAACACTCCATCCCCTAGAGCGGGACTATACGCACATATCACGTTCTCACAATACACTCTCTAGGATCGATTACATTCTCGCTCCTAAGGATGAGCTTTCTGCTATACAAACTGCAGAGATTGAGGTATTAGCTGTTTCAGATCATGCCCCGGTTTCTTTCTGCTTACATACACCGATTTCTATACCTCAATCACGTTTGTGGCGCTTCCCTTCTTTCCTTAAGGCGGACGCCCAGTTTCGGGAGTTTTTAAAACACAAATGGAAAGATTATGCACAAAATAACAAACAGCACACTGACACACCGCAGCTGTACTGGGAGACAGCGAAAGTGGTTCTTCAGGGAGACATAATAGCCTATGTACATGCCCGAAACAAAAGAATAAACCAGTCTATTGTAGACCTTGAGGGCCTATTACAGCGTGCGAAGACGGCACTGAAAAGCCATAACTCAGACGCTAACCGGAATGAGTTTTATAGTATTCTAGGTCGTTTAAACACACTCCTGGACATTAGGGCGCAGTCATATCTGTGGAAAGGGCAGCAGAGTTTCTTTAAATATGGCAACAAACCTAGCAGGTTGCTGGCCAACTTAATAAAAATCCGACGGCGAAAAGCGGCTATTGCAAATTTACGTACTTCCACGGGTAACCTTACCAATAAGGACCAAGAAATACGAGAAATCTTTCGTCAATTTTATGGCTCGCTATATACAGCGGAGCCTGGAGGGGAAGGGGTAGTGGAAGACCACTTCTTCTCTGATGTGGCTATCCCTTCACTCTCGGGGTCCCAACTTTTATTTTTGAACCGCCCAATCCAGGAATTTGAAATTGCCCAAGTTATAGCAGCTGCAAACCCCGGAAAGTCTCCCGGCCCAGATGGATTCTCCTATGATTTTTACAAAATCCTGGAGTCCTTCATTAGTTCGCCCCTGACGGAATATTTTAGGGAAGGCCTTTGGCTACAGCTTTTTCCTGCACAATTCAACGAAGCGCACATCATAGTTTTGCCCAAGCCCGAGAAGGATCCGCTCAGCCCCTCTTCTTACCGACCAATCTCTTTACTAAATTGTGATTTAAAGATTTTAGCGAAAGTCTTAGCGGAGAGACTCAAAGTTCTCCTTCCCAGTCTCATCTCCCACCACCAGACAGGCTTTGTCAGAGGGCGCAAACCCAATGCGAATATTATCAAATTACTCACGGCCATGACCATGTGTCAAGAGCAGGATATCCCAGCCCTTGTGATTGGATTTGATTCGGAAAAGGCTTTCAATCGGGTGGCCTGGCCCTATCTTTTTTCCACTTTACAAAGATTCGGGATTCGAGGTGATTTTCTAAACTATATTTTCTTATTATATCAGAACCCCACATCACGAGTCCTGGTGAATAATGGCATTTCAGAGGTTGTGGACATCCAGCGTGGGGTTCGACAGGGCTGTCCTTTGTCCCCTTTACTGTATATATTATGCTTGGATCTGCTGTTGCGGAAAATTGATGGGTGTAGGGGGGTGAAAGGCTTTGGAGGTCCACAGCACATTTTTAAAATTGCCGCTTTTGCGGACGATCTGCTAGTCTACTTAATGCAACCCCGTTTTTCCCTACCGAATGTGTTGGGTCTTCTGGAGCAATATGGCCAATTTGCGGGATTGAGGATCAACTATACCAAGTCTGATGCCTTAGCGATCACTGAGTCTACACGCGCGTACTGGCAGGCCGATTTCCCTCTTATATGGGCGACGGATAAGTTAAAATACTTGGGCCTATATATTCCTCAAGATATGAGGCATTTTTACAGGGTGAACATTCAACCCCTTTTAAAAAAATCACAGGACACTATGAACAGATGGACCTCCCTCCCTTTGTCATTGAAGGGTCGCATACAGCTTTTTCAAATGGTTTTGCTCCCGAAGTGGCTCTATATCCTCCAACTGGCCCCTTTATGGATAACTCCGCGAGATCACTCTCAGTTCCAATGAACTTTGCGCTCCTTTTTATGGAAGGGACGAAAATCTCGTATACCTTTGGCGACGCTTATGAGACCCAAGGACGGGGGAGGTTTGGGTGTCCCAATTTGATTTGGTATAATTTAGCGTGTAGTATGCGTTACGTCAAGGATTGGCTTTTCGGGCTGGCCTCTACCACCCCCTATGCATATCTTTTGGAATGGTATGGGGTCTTCTCTTTAAACCCTTTGTTACAACTCCCGGCGCATATGATTTCCAACCCCATCAAAACGCAAGGACTATGGCAGGTGTGTCGGAAAGCATGGCAGTTTTTCTGTAAGTTGGGACAAGTCCCAAATCCCCTTACGCCGTTACTTACTATCACGGGCCACCCCCCTTTATACCAGGGAAAACTAGCCGGGTATTTCAGAGATGGAAGACGTCAGGGTTAATATACATCTATGAGCTTTACGATGAACGGAGAGGAAATGTATCCCCCTTTTCGGTTCTTCAACAAAGGTACTCTCTCCCAGAGGGAGATGTGTTTGCCTACAATCAAGTTAGACACTTTCTTCGATCAGGGACACACTCCTTTAAAGATACTATAGCAACTAAAAAGGTGAGGGAAGTGGTCCGGGTGGGACGAGGTCAACGGGCCTCGGTTTCTTACTTTTATAAAGAGTTTATGGGGTTCTTGGATACACGACCGCTTCATGCTCTGTACACTAGATGGCAATCTTGGCCTTTGTTTTCTTTAACTTATGAGGAGTTCATGCAATGTTTTCGAGAACTGACTGACTTATCTGAGAATGCGCTGTTGCAGGAAACCCAGTACAGATTTCTTTGGCAGTGTCATATCTCCCCCCAGAGAGCCTATCAAATGAAAATTGCACAGACTCCACAATGTCCCAAATGTACCACCATAGAGGGTACATATCTGCATTGTTTCTGGGACTGTATAGAGATAACCAAATTTTGGAAACAGCTGCATATTACCTGTCAAAAAATTCTGAAAAGAAGGTTGCCACCAGACCCCAATCTCTGGTTTTTTGGGATGGACAATTCACTGTCTGCCCCGCTATCCCAGTCGGAAAGGTTTTTTCTTTTAAGGGCGGGCCTACTAGGCAAACAAGTAATTGTGTCACAGTGGCTAGCCACAGACCCCCCAAACCATGAATACTGGTTTAAGAAGATGGTCTGCTTGTGCTCTATGGAACATGCCATTGTGACAAAGACGGAACCAAAGAGATCTGTACGCACATCACTAACTTGGCAAGCTTTTACGATATATTTAAGTCCTAGGGTTAGACAACGAGAGGATCCGTGGGCTTCAGGGCCGGTTTCAATCGCACCTACAAATCGCTGTGGAACACCGCCAGGAGTGTGAGTTCCGTGTGTCAGAGGGCAGAGATATTCCCCGATCAACACAGGGATCCACCTGCTATTTCCTACGGCCAAACAATGAAAGAGACTGCAAATACGTCTACAGGGGAGGGGGGGGGGACGGGAAGGGAGGGGGTGGAAGTTTTGGTTCTTTTACAAGAAACTGGTTCATATGAGTGTTGTATGTTATTGAAAATTCTTTAATAAAAATAATTATAAAAAAAAAAAAAAAGAAAGTTTACACTCACAAGAAAATTATGTTCTTTAAATAAAGGTTAATTTTAACAGAGCAATCACATACGATAACTGAATATATTTTCTACAGTTAGTTTTTTCTGTGAACTTTACCATGCAGCCCATTTTTGCTCAATTATCTCCTTATTGTGAATGATAAAACACCCATACCACTTTAAGAACATAAGAACATGCCATACTGGGTCAGACCAAGGGTCCATCAAGCCCAGCATCCTGTTTCCAACAGTGGCCAATCCAGGCCATAAGAACCTGGCAAGTACCCAGACACTAAGAGGGTCATTTATCAAAATACGCTAAGGCATTTTCGCGTGCGTTAAGGGCATATCGCATGCGAAAAGCCCCTTTAACGCATGCGATAGGCCGTTACCGAATGCAAAAATGTGTTTAACACATGCGATAGCACCATACCATATGGTGCGATGCAAATTTGGAAAATAGGAGGAGTTAGGGGCGGGGAGTGGGCTGGGTTTGCCTGTCTGCGAAGAGCTATCATACAGACTTAACGCTGATTTTAACTACACCTTTTTGAATTGCGTTAAGCTGTGTGATAGCTGCGGTGACCGGGCGGTCAGGATTTATCGCCTTTTGGAATGTCTCCCGCAAGGCCTGTTTTAGGTGCATGGAAGCTCCCAGAGCATCAGCCGAGCCCTCGGAGGGAGGGGGAGAGAGAGAGAGATAGGTATTTGTATCCCTATGGTAGGCCCACCTAGTAACTCGAGGTGAGGTTCAAAGTGAGACATATGAACAGAACAGTGGTCTCTTGTGAAGATTTGATGACCTTCGGAGTGAGGAAACTCACTCCAAGGTGAGAGTTGGGTAATGTTCTCTCCACCTAGCTTGATGTTACCCAGGTAGAGGGTCCATCAAGCTAGGTTGAGAGAACATTTCCCAAACCTCATCTTGGAGTGAGTTTCCTCACTCCGAAGGTCATCAAATCTTCACAAGAGACCACTGTTCTGTTCGTACGTCTCACTTTGAATGTCAACGTGGCCCCTAACCCCGTACTCTAATACCTAAACCTCACCTCGAGTTACTAGGTGGGCCTACCATAGGGATACAAATACCTTTCTAGGGAGATGACATTATGGCCACTCTCTCTCTCTCCCTCCCTCCCTTCCTTCCCCCCCCCCCCCCTCCTATTCCATCCATGCTAGTAGTAATAGCAGTGGCTATTTTCTAAGTCAACTTACTTAATAGCAGGTAATGGACTTCTCCTCCAAGAACTTATCCAATCCTTTTTAAACACAGCTATACTAACCACATCCTCTGGCAACAAATTCCAGAGTTTAATTGTGCATTGAGTGAAAACAGAACTTTCTGCGATTTGTTTTAAATGTGCCACATGCTAACTTCATGGAGTGCCTCCTAGTCTTTCTATTATCCGAAAGAGTAAATAACTGATTCACATTAACCCATTCTAGACCTCTCATGATTTTAAACACCTCTATCATATCCTTGTCTGATGAAGGAAATTGAAGCGAACATGGAGGAGCTGAGCCGGGGAAGTGAATTTATATCTTTTACTCCCTTCAGGAATACAACTGGAGTGGAATTTTTATGAGGAAGGAGGAAAGACAGTGACCAGGCATAGCAAGTAGATTACAAATGTTGTGAGAGAGAAAAACTGTATCAACACAAGTGTAGTGGTGAGAAAGCGTCAACCCACGAGCCGCGGCCCAATTTAAATTTTTTTTTTATTTAAAATTATTTTTAACTTTTGGGACCTCCAACTTAATATCCCCATGATATTAAGTCGGAGGGTGTACAGAAAAGCAGTTTGTACTGCTTTTCTGTGCATTTACCCTATGCCGGCAGAAATTAACACCTTCCTTTGGGTAGGCGCTAATTTCTGAAAGTAAAATGTGCGGCTTGGCTGCACATTTTACTTACTGAATCGCGCAGGAATAACTAATAGGGCCATCAACATGCATTTGCATGTTGCGGGCGCTATTAGTTTCGGGGGGGGGGGTTGGACGCGCGTTTTCGACATGTTATTACCCCTTACTTAATAAGGGGTAAAGCTAACGCGTCGAAAACGCGCATCCAAACGTGGGTTAACATTGCGCTCCGCCGGAGCGCATTGTACTGAATCAGTTCCATATTAGGAGCTACCACCCAAGAAAGAGATCTAGGCGTCATAGTGGATAACACATTGAAATCATTGGTTCAGTGTGCTGCGGCAGTCAAAAAAGCAAACAGAATGTTGGGAATTATTAGAAAGGGAAAGGTGAATAAAACAGAAAATATCATAATGCTCTGTATCGCTCCATGGGGAGACCGCACCTTGAATACTGTGTACAATTCTAGTCTCCGCATCTCAAAAAAGATATAGTTGCGATGGAGAAGGTACAGAGAAGGGCAACCAAAATGATAAAGGGAATGGAACAGCTCCCCTATGAGGAAAGACTAAAGAGGTTAGGACTTTTCAGCTTGGAGAAGAGACGGCTGAGGGGGGATATGATAGAGGTGTTTAAAATCATGAGAGGTCTAGAACGGGTTAATGTGAATCAGTTATTTACTCTTTCAGATAATAGAAAGACTAGGGGGCACTCCTTGAAGTTAGCATGTGGCACATTTAAAACTAATCGGAGAAAGTTCTTTTTCACTCAATGCACAATTAAACTCTGGAATTTGTTGCCAGAGGATGTGGTTAGTACAGTTAGTGTATCTGTGTTTAAAAAAGAATTGGATAATTTATTGGAGGAAAAGTCCATTACCTGCTATTAATTACGTTGACTTAGAGAATAGCCACTGCTATTATTATCAACAGTAGCATGGGATAGACTTAGTTTTTGGGTGCTTGCCAGGTTCTTATGGCCTGGATTGGCCACTGTTGGAAACAGGATGCTGGGCTTGATGGACCCTTGGTCTGACCCAGTATGGCATGTTCTCCCTCAGCTGTCTCTTCTCCAAGCTGAAAAATCCTAACCTCTTTAGTCTTTCCTCATAGGGGAGCAGTTCCATTCCCTTTATCATTTTGGTCGCCCTTCTCTGTACCTTCTCCATCACAACTATATCTTTTTTTAGATATGGTGACCAGAATTGTACACAATATTGAAGGTGTGGTCTCACCATGGAGCGATACAGAGGCATTATGACATTTTCTATTTTATTCATCATTCCCTTTCTAATAATTCCCAACATTCTGCTTGATTTTTTGACTGCCGCAGTACACTAAACCGATGACTTCAATGTGTTTCAGTGAAGCCTGTATTTTAGTAGAAGTTGCTTATGAGTTTTTCTTTGCATCCCAACAAATTTTCCTGGCAGTTGTGTCTGAAATCTTTCTTGGTCTACCTAGTATTAACAGAACCCATAATTTTCCACTTCTTGATCAGAGTTTGAACTGTACTGTTTGGCATTTTCAAATCTTTGGATATCTTTTTAAATCCTTTATCTGATTTATAAAGTTGAACCACTTTTGCTTGCAGATTTTTGATAGTTCTTTTGCTTTCCCCATGCTTCAGTAACCACCAAAGTCACTGCAGCCCTGGATGAAATGCACAAGGGTTTCTCAAGAGGTAAGAAACTCATTTATACTCAGATACTAATTACAATCAAAGCACAGGTGTGGATTCCTACCTTTCATTGTCATCTCAATCTGTTTATGTCAACTTGAGTGTATATTATCAGCCCAAACATTCAAGGGTATATAAACTTTTGAACAGGACCATTTCATTTTTCCCTTATTGCTATGGTTTGTGTAATAATTATGCTATTATGTGATACATAATAGTTTTAATTTGAATCACATTAAAAATAATAGATGTGTTTTGTCTGATCACTCGAGTTTTCTTAAAATACTATACTTCTGTCTTATGTATGTAAACTTAAGAGCACAACTGTATAACACTATTGTCGTCTATGTGAATCAGAATGCGATGTAGAGAGAGTGTGGGTCTCTTCTTGTACATTAAAGTTGACATCAATTAATCCCATTTCATTATCATATTGCCATTCAGTGTACATGTATCCCTTTTGGGACTAATACCAAATACTAGTTTTACCATCTCCTCTCTACAGATCGCTTTTTGACCTGCAACACAAAGGATTGGCCACAGATCCATACTAACTTCTGCTGACTCGCTGTATCCTGCCTGGGCTCAGGCTTCTATCCTCAGGCAGAACCCCACCAACAACAATCTATTGCACTGACCCAGCTGGTCTCTGTGGAGATGTATCCTGCTAGTACAAACCCAACTACCACCATGGACAAAACCTTATCTGTCTATGGGAGTTGAATACTATGAATGCAAAATGTATTCTAGCAAGAATAATGTATCTTAAAAGAAAGATGTTACAAACTAACAAACTTCCAAATTAAGATTCATACCTTCTATTTCAGACCTCTCCGTTATTTTGATAAATTTCTGATGCCTTATTTGTCTAAAACTGCATAATGTGAAGAAGAGTGAAATGGTGGAAAAAAGGTATTCAATTTCACACTATCTTGGTACATGAAAAATGATGTCATGCAGCACAGTGCTAGAGGAGCAGGCATAGGATGAGAAAGCACTGGACTCATTAATTGTATTGGTGTGATACTGGAAATATAAAAGGTTGGAATCTTGGAAAAGTATGATTACAAGCACCTACTGAGAAAGGAAATAATCTGCAGAGCTACAAATTAAAGTGGAATTGTAGAAGATGCATCTCTGTCAGCAGTAGGAATGAATGAATGTGTATGCTTTGAAATAGAAGCCCCTCTAGCTGTAAATGCATCATCAAAGGGATCAAATTATCTGCAATATCTTGGAGCACAATATCATTGCTTCCTATAATAGAGGCAAGCAGAATTTAGGAAGGAATCTAACTAGTCCCAAACAGGCTAGAAAATGCAGCAAATCCCAACCAATATAGGCATAAAGCAAGATCTATTTTAGAGGCAACCTGAGAGCTACAAATGAAAAATAAAATAAAATGTATTTTTGTGAAACTTTTTTTTTTTTTACTTTTACCCTTTTTTAGTACTTGTGAATGATGTCAAAGTGACAGGACTGGAAACTGTAGTCAGTGCTGACACAAGGGACTGCAGCTGACCTAGGCAGTGATGACATTATAGCATCATGGGACATCTCTCTCTCTCTCTCTAGCTCTCTCTCTTTCTCTTTCTCTTTCTCTCTCTCTCTCTCACTCATCTCCCGCACTAACCTGAACCCCGCAGATCATATACCACCAACCTCCAAAGCTCCGTTCATATACTGTGATCTTTTCCAGCTCCATGCTTCTCCACCTTTGTTCACTGTTTTCAAAAATGCTACCCAGATGTCCGTCTACGTGCCCTGCCCAATTCCGGCACCCTAGACAGCCGTCTAGTCTGCCTAATGCTCCACCGGCCCTGACTACAGTTCTCCATTTATCCACACAGCAGATATAGCACAAACATATTCAAGCATAAACTTCCCTACACTATCTTACCAATGTACCTGAACCCTGCTTTCGAGGGAGCGTTTCTGACTCTGAGAAATTAATTCAATCTTTATGAATGTGCAACCTTTGGCCTCTCTACCATAGATGCCAATCAGAGTTCCAATTAATACCAACCTGTACTGGTAGTTTAGTGATGTGGACAGATGATTACTGAACCAAAACCACCAACTTATTTCACATAAACAGTTTTCATATAGTAATTGACATTACCAACCTGAGGGGCCAATATAATAAGGTACACTATGCTGAGCACACATATTAGCAAGTGATTGAGCATTTTACGTGTGCCGACCGCAGCAGACCTGTGGCCCGGCCCCCTCACCTCTCTCTGGCAAATCCAGTGCCTGGTTCCTCATCCCTGGCAGTGGTGGACCACCGGCTCCATCCTCGGGCCACCCCTGGTGCCTCTGCTTCAGCCTCCTATGCTCCGCGTCAGGCGTCTCCGTGTGGCCCGTGGAGAGACGCCGCCGTCCAGTGCCGCGCCCCTCCCTGACTCTTCTGATGCTCCCATGCCAGTACTTAAGGCCGGGCTCAGCTTCCAATGATTGCCTTTGCAACAGGTTTCCATGCTGGTCATGTAATCGTTGCCTCCTGGTGATTCTCCTGCGTTCCTGGTTCCTGATCCTTGCAAGTTCTATCTATCTATCTATCTATCTATCTATCTATCTATTTATTTATTTATTTATTTATTAGCTTTTATATACCGACATTCGTGGGTACATCATGCCAGTTACAATATAACTGAAAGAGGAAAATACAAAAAAACAGGCTGGGGGGAGGGGAGCAGCTATGAAGAGAGAAGGGGCGAGAGAAGAGGGGGGAAAAAGAGGAAGAGGAGAATAGGAACAGTACCTGATGGAAAAACAACCAAAAAACATAATATGTAACATTGCAAATTATACACATTCCTGCATTCCTGATTCCTAACCTTTCATCTGATTGCTTTCTCAGACATGACCTCTGCATTGCCTGACTACGCCATTGACTCTTTCCAAGCCTGGATCTCTGCATTGTCTGACTACGCTACCAACTCTCTCCTCGTCCAGACCTCAGCCTTATTGACTCTCTCCAAGCCCGGACCTCTGCATTGCCTGACTATGCCATTGACTCTCTCCAAGCCCGGACCTCTGTATTGCCTGACTATGCTACCGACTCTCTCCTCGTCCATACCTCAGCCTTATTGACTCTTTCAAAGCCTTGACTTCTGCATTGCCTGACTACACCATTGACTCTCTCCAAGCCCGGATCTCTGTATTGTCTGACTACGCTACTGACTATCTCCAAGCTCGGACCTCTGCATTGCCTGACTACGCTACCGACTCTCTCCTCGTCCATACCTCAGCCTTATTGACTCTCTCGAAGCCTTGACCTCTGCATTGCCTGACTACGCCATTGACTCTCTCCAAGCCCAGATCTCTGCATTGTCTGACTATGCTACTGACTCTCTCCAAGCCCGGACCTCTGCATTGCCTGACTACGCTACTGACTCTCTCCTCGTCCAGTCGTCAGCCTTCTTGATTGCCGCTGACCCTGACTCCAGCTTGCTCTATGATGCCTCTTCAGTCTACGTCCTGGACTTGGCCTATTAAGGCTTCGGCCTGCTCTTGCTCTGGTGCCCCCTGTCTGACTTTGGTTCTATTGGTACCCGGGTCTCCGGGACTCTGCCTCGTCCAGTACAGACTTCTCCATTCCACTGTTGCTGCCTCGGCCTCCGTCCTTCAGCCCACTCCGCCTGCCAATGGTGGAGATCAAGGGTCCATCTCCAATGCAACAGCGCGCACACATTTTTTATCTGTAAACTTTACTTTCAGTGTAACAAGGAGTTCAGCACACAAACAATGTGTATAGAACTATTTGCTAATATGTACCTGCACATTAGCGCTTCTCCATACAAAGCTCATGTTAATGAGTGCATTGGCTGTTACTCCCCAATGCAGAGAGGTATGTAGGCTTAACTCATGTTTTCATAGCCCTGGAAATTTTACTACTCATTAGAGGTGTAGTAAGGTTTCCCGAGCTAGTTCTAGTCTATGGGGCTGAAGCTGGAGTTCATTTTGTGGGGGTCCTGTACTAAGAATGTATGCAAAAAAAACCCATGATTGTGCACAAAACATGTATTATGTGTATAAATCTCCTCCCCTCCCCCAAACCTGTTCCAACAACATTTTCCAACATTGAGCTCTTCTCTACTTTCCTATCATTCCCTTCACACCCCCTCCCAATTCTAACTCTACCACCACCACCACCACCCCCCTACCCCCTTCAGAAAGTGTGAGACAAGACCTTGGTAAACCTCACTTTTGCATTGCCCTAGTATTTATTTTATTTATTTATTTGTTTCTTTAAAAGGTTTTATATACCGACAACCGTTTGCACATCGTGTCGGTTTACAGGTAACTTTGAACCAAGGTATAAATAGGCATGGCCTTTACAAAGAACAAAGAACAATCAACAAAAATAACAAATAACAAATAATATACTATAAAGTTTAGTTGGAAACATTCAACTGGGGGTGTCAAAAGTTAGGAGAGAGGGATGAACAACAATAACAATAAAAAGGCAATGTACAGGATTCAAAAAATAGGGTCATTGAGATTGCTGATTTTTATTTGGGGGGAGAGGAAGGAAGAATTGGGAGGCCTGAAAAAAGGCAATGGGATTTTATTTTTTAGAGGAAGGTCACAGAGGGGGAAGAGTTATCAATAGAGGATGAAGAGTTAGCAATAGAGGATGAAGAGGGGTAGGCTTGTACGAAGAGCCATGTTTTTGAATTTGGGTGTGGAAGATTCAGTGCGAAGTTCCAGGGGCATGGAGTTCCAGAGGGTGGGGCCGGCAAGTGAAAGGGCTCTGTTTGTTGTGGAGATGAGTCTGGTTGATTTTATAGAGGGGGCGCAGAGGGTTCCACGTAGGGAGGAACGAGTTGGTCTTGTGGATGTGCGAGGAAGGAGGGGTGGGTTTATCCAGTTGTAATGTTCATTGGTGATGCTTTTGTGAATGAGGGTAAGAGTTTTGTAGAGGATACGTGATTGTGTAGGAAGCCAGTGGAGATCAATCAGGGTGGGAGTGATGTGGTCTTTCTTATTAGTATTTGTAAGGATACGTGCAGTGGCATTCTGAAGTAGTTGCAAGGGTTTGATGTAAGTAGCAGGGAGGCCAAGGAGGAGGGCGTTGCAGTAATCTATTTTTGAAAATATGATAGACTGAAGTACAGTACGGAAATCAGAGAAGTGAAGTAGGGGTTTGAGTTTTTTAAGGGTTTGCAGCTTGAAGTAGCAGTTACTGAGGATAGATTTGATGTAGGGTTTGAAGGTGAGTTGGTTATCAAGTATGACCCCTCAGGTTTCATGTGTGGGATGGGAAAGTGGAAGAGGAGAGGTTGGGGGGTATAGGTATTGAAGAGTGTTTGGATGAGATGAGAAGGAGTTCAGTTTTTTGGGGGTTGAGAGATAAGTGCATGTCAGTGAGGAGCTGGTTAATGGAGGCAAGACAGGTTTCCTAGTTTTGGAGAGTGGTGAGAAAGGAATTTGTGAAGGGGATAAGGATTTGCACATCATCTGCATAGATGAAATGCGTAAAACCAAGCTTAGAAAGGAGGTTGGTGAGAGGGAGCATATAAATGTTTAACAGGGTAGAAGAAAGGGAGGATCCTTGGGGGACACCACAGTCGAGGTTTACAGGTAAGGATTCTATGTTGTCAGTAAAGACTGTGTAACTACGATTTTGGAGGTGTGATTTAATCCATAATAGTGCTGTCCCGGAGATTCCAATACTGATGAGAGTGTTGAAAAGGATGTTGTGATTGACGATGTCGAACGCGGCAGAAATATCAAGCATGGCAATGATATAGGAGTTGCCGGCGTCCAGTCCTTTGATTAGGGTATCAGTTAGGGAGAGGAGTAAGGTTTCCGTACTGAGGCGTTTTTGAAAACCATGTTGTGTTGGTGGGAGGATATTGAATTGTTCAAGGTAGTCAGAAAGGCGGGAGTTTACTAGTTTCTCCAGGACTTTGGAAAGGAAAGGGAGATTGGAGATAGGATGGAGGTTAGATAGGTTGGCGGGGTCAAGAGAGGGTTTTTTTAGGATAGGCTTGACAACAGCTTGTTTTAGAGAGTTAGGGACCAGTCCTTGTTCAAGGGAACGGTTCACAATTTTGGAAAGTGAAGTAGCTATAGTTTTGGGAATAGAGAGTAAGAGTTTGGTGGGAATAGTTTCAAGTGGATGGGAGGAAGGTCTCATCTTTTTTAAGATGTGCTCTATTTCAAGGGTTGAGGAGAGTTCGAAGGATGAGAGAAGGGTGGGTGTGTGTGTGATGGGGAGTGTTGTATTGTTTGTGTCCGGAGAGAATTTAGCAGTGATATTGGACACTTTATTCTTGAAGAAGAGAGCTATTTCATTGCAGCGTATCTGTGTAGGGGGTTCCTGAGGTAGTGTCAAGTTGGGTTTGGTGAGATTTGAGATTAAGGTGAATAGGGCCTTGGGGTTATATTGTAGGTGGTGAATTTTTTTGGCATAATATTCTTTTTTTGTTTTTTGGATAGCATTCCTATAGGAATGCATGATTTGGTAGTAGATGGTTTTAGTGGCGGGAGAGGGGTGTTTTTGCCATCGTCTTTCAGCTGCTCTGAGGTGGATTTTTTGTAGTAGTTGACTGCCAAAAGTAAAATGTGCAAGCATGGATGATGGCAAGTGTTTGAAAATGTGTTAGCTACATATATTTTTGGTTGATTGATATTTAAATGCAGATTTTAAGGGTCTAGTTCATCCAAGTGACCTGCCATTACTGACTCCTGAAATAAAACATAAGGGAAAATCTTCCTTCTTCTTGATAGGTTAAACAGCAGGGGCAGAGGGCTAATTGCTAGCAAAATTAAAAACATACATGAGAAGTAGTAGCAATGAGCTTCTGACAACCTCACCGCCTTTCACGGTAATGTCCATCTCTGCTGTCAGATACATGGGTGGAGCTAACTTCGAGTCAGCTGCAAGTTCATCTTCCATGCCAAATTTCAGAGCTATATTGTGTAACATACGTCAGGCAACAACTATGCAAGCCATCTTCTCCAGACTGTACTGGAATGTACCGCCAGACCAGTCCAAGCACCAAAAATGGCTTTTCAGCATGCCAAATGTCCACAAAATGACTGACCTTGTGCTTATATGTGCCTCATTGTATCTTCTTTCCACAGCAGTTTGTGGAGTCAGGAGAGGGGTAAGCAACATTGTCTTATATCCCTAGTCTGCATTGCCTATAAAAGGGGAAAATAAAATTCCATCACAAATAAATGGACTGCCATATAATAACATCACCATATACACCACTGCAGCCCAATACATTGCCAGTACATTTTCCCCCTCCCCTCCCCCTCTGCTTCTTTCCATGTGAACATCACCCACCACCACCCATAAACCCACCATTCAGATGTCACCTCCCAGAGAACAAAATATGCACAATTGACATCTATCATTTTTTCCACTGCAAATCTCTTACCTCCCCTGACACTACCTTGCATGCACATAGCACAGGTGTTACTAGGGATTTCTACTGTATCCATCATCCCTCTACCCTACCCTGTCCATATGAGCTTGTCAAAGCTTTGCTGTAAGTAGTTGGCATTCCCCTCCTCCCTCATTTGCATTACTAAGTAAAAAAAAAAAAACCCAAGCAGAGCTGAAATTAGTGACTTTAGACTTACCCAACAACTAGCCATCACCATATTTTCCCTCAACAAAATCACACCCAAGTGTGGACCTGGAGAGGATGTACAAATCAAGGCAGCTCCCAAGAAATCTTGATACGATGTTCAGAATCTTAAGATGCACATTGCACACAACCTGGATAATCAAAGAGTAAAAGTGCTTTCTGTTGCGGAATGCCATCTCCCACTCTGCAATCTATCACCGATCATATTTGGCATTCCAGCAAGGTCATAAAACCCACACCTGATCTCAGTCAGTTGTGCTTACTGCTCTGGATCATTGCCTGAAGTGTCTCAAGAATGAGGACTGGTCCATCTCACTAACTATACCAACTGTATTTTGGAAACTTCCAGTGGCAAAAAAGTGTAAAGCACCGAGCAGTTTCACCAACCCGGGTATAGCATGACCACGCGTCTTGATAAGGTCTATGTCATTTCAAAGGTCCTCATAAAGGCACAAAATTTCCCTTAAGCTTAAATGGTGCCTTCATACTATGACCATCTCTGGCAATGCAAGGCAAGTTGTCTGCAGTCGAAATATACACTGCCTGCAGTGAATCTGGATTATAGCTCTAGCCTGCTTCACATTGTCCTCTCTCCTTCTTCTTCTGCCTTCACTGTTCTCTTCACTGGTAGTCCTTCTTTCTCTTTCTTCTCTGGCTGTCCTTATTCTCACTCGCACATGCAAGAGATTGCTGAACAAAATACAAAAGTAAAGATAAGCCATCTTGAAAATGCCAAAGAAGCCTTCACCAGATTTCACCACATTGGGCGTTATATTGTGTAAAATTTACTCCGCCTCCAGAGCTGGATTTAAATTTCCCATGATAAAAAAATGTGTGTGGATCCAAGATGGCCACCTAGAGCAAACGCTAGAGGCAGCAGGTCCTGATTTTCCTGAGAACTTTTACCTCTGACGATTGGATATGCCACATACTGCAAGAAAAAGATGGGCGAAAGAGAGAGCAGTCCCTGGAGCTACTCCGGATCCCATCCAGACCAGTCCGAAGGACTCGCATGTTATCCAAGGAGGGCTGAGATCGGCAGAGGAGCCGCTGGGGGGAGGAACTCTGGTGAAGGAGCTGAGTTTCTCCCCAGGCTCGGACATCACGTTGTCGCTGATCGTAAGGGAATCGCCGGTGAACCCAGCATCGCATAGGGACCTGGATGCAGAGGAGGTCGTCAGACTTGCTGGAGAATCAAGTAGAAGGACTGGCCCACCAGGGAACCTGCGCCCAGAAGAAACATGCGACGAAGCCGCCAAGAGAACAGGTGGCGAGAACACCAACAACACAGCCCGAGGAGAACCAGAGATGGCCGGATAAGAAATATCTTCTTTGAGCAAGACTTTGCCTATTTTCCAGATCTCTAAACCTGCTCAAATAACAATGGACTCCCTTTGGGAAGCTATAGAGGGGTTGGGGAAATTTCTTTCTGGACAAATTAACCAATATGCTATGAAATCACAACAACAAGAAAATCGTATCCAATTGATTGAAATTTTAGTGCAATGCCTGTCTAGTCAGCTTGAGGAAAATAAGAATATCCTGGAAGTAAACAAAAACTTGCAAGAAGCTATTGTGAAAAATATTATGAATTTGAATATGAAAGTAGAAAATTTAGAAAATATTCTAAAATGAAAAAATTTGAGATTTGTCAATTTCCTCCAATTACCTTTTGTATCTCCTAAAGATATGTATAAACGCTATCTTAAAGAAGTGTTGAAAATTCCAGAGGAAAATATCCCTCTGGTTACCAGGGTGTTCTATATACCATTTAAACAGAAAGAGGATTTGAAAAGTAGTAGCCCAAAGGAGGGAAAGATAAGGGAGGAGGGGGAAAATGGGAAAATGGAATCTGAGCTTGATGTATCTGCATTATTAGAAATTTCAGACACTATTTAGGCCAAGCTGGCCACTATGATTGTAATGTTTGTGCTAGAACCCGATAGGGATTGGGTGCTCAAGTTATACTTTAAAACTAGAACACAAAAGTTTCTTAATATGCAGATAAGAAGTTTTCCAGATGTTGCTAAGGCAACACAAAAGAAAAGAAGGCAATTTCTTCTTCTCAGACCATTAGGAGCATCATTTTGTTTTAATTTCCCTGCTGTTGTCTAATTAACTATAGGGGTACTAAATACCTGTTTTTTATACCATCTCAATTGATGAATTTTCTTAGTAAAAAAAAGGAAGAACAGGAAAAAGAAAAAGGAGAATCTGGTACATAAATTCTCCAGAGTCAGGCTGTGTATCCCTTACATGAGTATGCACCCAACTGCTAGCAGATACATATGGTTTTTCCCTAATAATGATTTTGTAATCATAAATTGAAGAAAAGTAAATATTCTAAGTATTGGATCCCTATATATTGGACTTATATTTGAGGTTGTACTGTTTAGATTTATTTTCTTATATATATTTCTGAAAAAAACTCTATTGTTTGAAATGTTTAAATGACTTCAAATATTCTTTGTCAAGCAATTAATATTCTTGATGTATAACTGAATAATGAATAAATTAAAAATAAACTAAAAAAAAAATGTGTATGGGGCACACTTCCCTGCATCAGAAAGCAATAACTGATAGGGATGTGAATCGTTTTTTGACGATTTAAAACAATCGTCAGATATATTTTAAATCATCAAAAATCATTAGAGCCGCTATACAATAGCAATTCCCCCGATTTATCGTCAAAAAAATCGTAAATCGGGGGAGGGCGGGAAAACCGGCACACCAAAACAACCCTAAAACCAACCCCGACCCTTTAAAACAAATCCCCCACCCTCCCGAACCCATCCAAAATGTTTAAATTACCTGGGGTCCAGTGGGGGGGGGGGGGTCCCGGCGCGATCTCCTGCTCTCTGGCCACGGCTGCGTTAATAGAAATGGTGCCGGTGGCCCTTTGCCCTTATCATATGACAAGGCAAAGGTAGCGCCGGCGCTATTTTGGTTCCTGGCACCCGACGTCACGAGTGCAGGAGATCGCTCCCGGACCCCCGCTGGACCCCCAGGGACTTTTGGCCAGCTTGGGGGAGCCTCCTGACCCCCACAAGACTTGCCAAAAGTCCAGCGGGGGTCCGGGAGCGACCTCCTGCACGCGGGCCGTATTGCCAATATTCAAAATGGCGCCGGCACTCCCTTTGCCCTCACTATGTCATACGGGTGACGATCCAAAATAAAACAAAAGTCAGAATTAAAATAGACATGTTTAAAAATGGAAAGAATCAAACTGGGAGAAAATGTAATCTTCAGGCATTACATCTCACATGGCAGAGATGGCTTTATATTGTCAACCTGGAAAAATATAAAATCTGGCATACAACAAAATGTATGTAATGGTTAAAGTGAAATTACAGTTTCATTGAAACTAAACATTCTGATATGCCTTAATTCAGCAAATAGTGGTCGTAAAGCTACTTTCTTGTCTCTATTGTTATGCCTCTAGGAGGCACCACCACAAGTTGTGGTGTGAGAGCTGCTCTCCATCTGCAGATATAAAACCCCTCTTGTTCCATTTCCTAAGGTGATAGTGTATAAGAGAGAAAACATAATCTAAATCAGCGTATATGGTTAAATTATGTTGCAAATTACTGCTGCAAACATGACAGACCCATCAGTAAACCATGGCATGGAGTCCTGTATTTCTGAATTTTTTAAATGGAATGTCATTGGGTAAAGGAAAAACTGGGATATAACTGTTATCATTAGGATATGACATAATTTTGAATCAACAAATACTTTAGCATTGATTATATGTATATAATTTCTCTCTTTTTTTCTCTGACATGTTTAATTAAATAACTCATATCCTTAATCTATTTTCTTCTCTTACATCTTACCATAGCATAACTCACTCCATCCACTCTTCCAAAAGGAGAGCTCCTTCAATTCATTTTTAAAATCCTTAAACCTTGTATGACTCTATTAAGATGTCTGAGGAATAGTTTATATTAGTGCTTTGTTATATGAAATTAAAACAAATTGTTGCTGGACAGGTTAACAATAAAGACTCTACTCCCTTCTTCAGAATGATTTTTTTGTGTAGCTCTTTATACTTAAAATAACCAAATGGATGCATTTTAACTCTCACCAGAATAAAGCAATTTTTCTACTTGGGGTTTTTTTTTCCTGCTGCAAAGAGGAGTGAATTCCTGAGGGCGGGTCTACTCCTACTGCTCCAGTAAAACAATTATCTACATATTTTACTTTACATTTCAATCAATAGTTTATTTATTGACAAAACACTTTACACACCCACATCTGGCAGAGCAGATATCTTGTTAACCTGTAGAAATAAAATCTCACATACAAAGAAAAATTTGATTCATCTTTTAAATCTAATCACATGGGAAGACAAAGACAGCTACCGGATACCTTTTCATTTCTACCTAAAGAAACTACGTGAATATTTTACCTAACTTACAAAGAAAGAAATCCAATTATGTTCTAACCACATGATTTTTGATTTATTAAGCAAAGAAAGCAAAAAGCAGAAAAGTAAAAGGAAGCTTAAGTTTATCTCATCTCTATCAGATCTCTGTATAAACAATTACAAACATCTGCTTTGTTCAAAGAGCAAGGCACTCAGAAACTAAGTGCATATTTCAACTCATTCTGCAATATAGGTTCCTTCCCTAAATAAACAATATCTATAGTATTTCATTACATATAATAGGGTTAAAATATAAAAATTTATGGACACAGTCATATAACAAGCATTCCAGTCTGTTTCAGGACCAAAGCATACATTCAGGGGCAGATTTTAAATACTTGCGCGAGCGCGTACTTTTGTTCGCGCAGCAGGGTCAGTTGCCATCTCTATGTTGATCTCAAGCACAGGCACACATATCAGTATGTACCTATTTATGAGAATTTTGGGCACGTTAATCTTCTTGCTGTATTGGTGGTTATTATTATGCACATGAAATGTGTGCCCAATCACAAGTAAAACCATGCACTTGGCTAGACACATCTATTACATTGGCCTGTTAATCAGCAGCAGTTTCCTCACAAAAAGAGCAGTGAAGACTAGGGATCCCCCATTCAACTCTACCACAGGTAACAATTCTGGTGTATATGACTCATAAATGTCAAAACCAGCTTCACCAGTTTCAGCACCTTCTGTATGTCTTCTTCCTTATTCTCCTCATGCTGGCATCTCTATCCTGGTTGTCAGTTGTTGCCTCTGTCTGTGCCTCCCGATTAGGTGGCCTCTCCAAAGCTCGCTGCCTTAGCCTACATACAAGACTAGGGCCTTGCAAATCAGAGTCATGGTCATCTTCTTCTCCCTCAAGTAGGTAAATAGTCTGAAATGTAAGAGATGCCTCATGACGGAGTCCTATCACTAATAGACACACCTGAGGATTTTCTTTAGAGGCTTTGGCAGCAACCAAGAGCCCCCATACATGGTCTTTCAGCAGAACATCTGTCTAGCAATTTCTCCAGCCCTTGTGTCTCTGTCACAGATGTGAGCTCTGGAGCTGTGGCATAGTTGATGCAGCCTAACAAGCAAAACTATTAAGCCCACACCAACAGCAGGTAGTCTCACTCTTACCAGAACTGGATCTAGGGCTTCACCTATTCTAGTCCCATTCCCTGCAGGTTAAGCACTTGGACTCCAGGGTCTTGCAGGACTTAGGCAAGAGTCCTTAAGGCAGGCAGCAAGCAAATGGTGTCCAGGTCTAGGCCAAGGTTGGGACAGGCAGTGAGTAAATGATGTCTGGGTCTAGGCCAAGGTTGGGGCAGGCAGCAGACAAACAGTGTCCGGGTCCAAGCTGGGATCAGGGTAGGTGGCAATCCAAAAGAGAAGTCAAGTCCATAGCAAAGTTCAGAACCAAGAATCAGGCAGAGATGGACAGACAAGATAAATGCAAAGCAGGACAGATGGACAGACAAGATAAATGCAAAGCAAAACTGAGTTCCTCATCATTTCACCCCACAACACCACCACCCACTCATCATCACCACACTCACAGCCCCTTCCCTCCTCTTCACAACATGTCCGTAGCCTTGGTATAATGATTGACAACCATTTTAATTTTAAAAAGTTAATTTCCGCACACAATCTCAGCATGTTTATCGTAGACTACAACTGGTTAAGACTGAATTGGGTAGATTAGAGGATCACCATCTAGCTCACGTTATGGATTTAGCTAAACAGACACATTATGAAGGGGACAACAAGGCTGGTCAGTTTTTAGCTAGATAATTAAAACACAGAATAGCTCAGAGCATTATTCCACAAATCAAGGACCAGAGAGGGGAAATGCATACAGAAGCTGCAGAAATAAAGGCATGCTTCGCAGAGTTTTATGCTACACTTTATAGCAAAGACCAAAATATAATAGATAGTGATATTGAAGATTACCTTCATAAGGTAGAGCTGCTTTATCTTAATGATGTTCAGCAGCAAGAGTTGGATGCCCCCATTACTATAGTGGAAATTGAACAAGCCTTTAAATCTCTTAAAGTGGGCAAAGCACCAGGTATGGATGGCCTATCGAGTGCCTATTATAAAAATGTTTCCATGATTCTGGCAGAACCCTTGGCTGACTTCTTTAATGGAATTCGGCAAGGGGGTGTAATTCCAACACAGTCTAATATCGCAAGGATCACTGTGCTTGCAAAGCCTGGAAGAGACCCATCTTTATGTGGGTCTTATAGACCTATCTCGTTTATAAACTTAGATCTAAAAATTTTAGTGAGAATTCTAGCTTTGAGACTAAACAAATACTTACCTCAACAGGTTCATTTAGACCAAGTTGGATTTGTGCCCCAACGCTTGGCAGCTGACAATGTAAGGAAGATCATTGACCTGACTGGTGGGTACTCAAGGAGCATATCCCCTCCGCCCTACTTTCCATCGATGCTGAAAAGGCGTTTGACCTTGTACTTGGCCATTCCTATTTAGGACTCTGGAGTGGATGGTATTTAGCCCTTTCTTCCTTCAATGGATACACACATTATATGACACCACAGGCAAAAGTAAAAGTCAATGGAGAATGTGGGGAGGAATTTTTGATCGGTAAAGGGACAAGGCAAGGATGCCCATTGTCTCCCCTGCTATTCATGCTTTTTTTAGAGCCCTTTGCATTTAGAATCAGGAATACCCTCTAATTATGGGTGTGAAGCTGGGGACTAATCATTTCAAATTGCCACTTTTCGCAGATGATATTTTATTTACTCTAACAAACCCAAGGAACTCACTAACGGCAGTGGAGGATGAGCTAAATGCCTTTGGCAAAGTCTCTGGTTTCAAGGTCAACTTTCAAAAATCGGAACTTCTTAATATTAATTTAGTGGCCGATGAGGTGTCTGAGATTAAGAAATGGTTTCCATTTTGCTGGGCAAAGACTTCTCTAAAATACTTAGGGAAATATATAGGACCCAAGATTGAGGACTTATTTACTTTAAATTAATACCATTAGTGAATTCCATAGATAGTGACATTAAACGATGGAGGCGAGGCCCCTTTTCCTAGTTAGGGAGAATAGCGATTACTAAGATGTCCATACTCCCTAGATTCTTATACTTATTTTCATCCCTTCCAATTTTTATTTCTACTGCTAATCTTAAAAGTTGGCAGAAGAAGGTGGAGGAGAGAAAAGAGGACTTATTTCTAAATTTCTTGTTTGCCTACCAGCGCTGAAGAGAAGGAAGGGGTGAGGTGAGAGCCTAACCCCCAACTAACTCTTTCTTCGGTCCCAGTATCTCCGGAGTGTGCCGATGTCATCCAGGGGCGACTGGCTAAGGATAAAAGCCAGCCCCCTGTGGCGCAGAAACCGAGGTGGAGGAGAGAAAAGAGGACTCATTTCTAAATTTCTTGTTTGCCTACCAGCGCTGAAGAGAAGGAAGGGGTGAGGTGAGAGCCTAACCCCCAACAAACTCTTTCTTCTGTCCCAGTATCTCCGGAGTGCTCCGACATCATCCAGGGGCGACTGGCTAAGGATAAAAGCCAGCCCCCTGCGGCGCATTGATGCCACCGGCGCGTCGCCAAAAGGGCGCGCGGCTTTGCTAGATGTCAAGAATATCGATTTATAGGTCTCTCCTGTCGCTGGGAATAGGTTACTTTGAATTAGTCTGGAAGTTGAAACTAAGTTTTTTTAGCTTCTTTATTTCGATTTTCTCATCTCAGCCTTCATTCGAGAAGATTAATTAATTAAGATTTGGGAAAGAAGGAGTAAGACCAGAGTATTGAAATTTTGCTTATTAAGACATGCCTCATACAAAACGGAAGGCAAAGATTAGGGAGGTTGTAACTTCATCTCCCATTTCTGAGCCTTCTCAACAACAGATCCGAGCCTTCTTTTCTCCAGCATCTAACAATCAACCTGTGAACAGGGCCATTGAAGATATGGGTACAGAGCGGGTGTCCTTTCTTCCGGCCGAAGCATCTCTTAGTCCCAGTGCCCTAAATACTCCTCCTCCACTTTTGGGGGAAGGAGACATGGCTGGGGAAGGGTTGCAGGTATCCAGCAATCAAAAAGAACATTTTCTGCAGTTAACCAAACCAGCAGAGGTTACGATGGACTCTATTTGGTCGGCTATTAAAGCTCTTGAGTTAGCTATAGTAAAATTAACAGAATCTACAGAAGTATCAAATCAACAATTTAGAAAAATTGAGACTGTATTGACTAAGACGGAAGGGGAGAAGCATCAACTTGAACAAAGAGTGTAAAAGATGGGAGGATGTTATCAGAAATTTAGAAAAACTGAAATACTCTATGATAAAAGGCTAGAAGCCATTGAGAACACTTTGAAATATTTAAATTTAAGAGTATTAAATTTTCCCAAACAAGATTTAACCCCACCGATGGATATGTTTAAAGAATATCTTTCTCAAGTGTTACTTATGCCTCAAGAATCTATCCCCCAAATTTCTAAAATTTATTATATTTCACCAAGGGGGAATAAAGGAAAATTGGATAAAAAATTAGAGGAATCCCAAATTAACCTGACTGCTGTTTTGGAAACTACTGCAGAAACAGTGATTTCCTCTAGAGCAACTTTACATATTACTTTTGTTTTCGCATTGGATAGAGATGCGGTATTTCGTTTCTATATGAGGAAAAGAACTGAGAATTTTCATGGGGCACCAACATGGATGTACCCAGATCTCTCCAGATCTACACAATTAAGAAGGAGAAAATTTCTAGCCTTTAAAGCAGAAATTGAAAAACTGGGGGGAAAGATGCTTTTAAAATTCCCATGTAGATGCAAGATTACGCATCAAAACCAGAAATTCATTTTCTTTGAGGAAATGCAATTAAGATTGTTTCTGGACTCTCTAACCCGAGAATCCCCAGTCATGGAAACAGAGGCAGTTTAAATAATTTTAAGTTAGGTGCAATCTTATTTCAATTGTTTATTTGATATTCAAATAGGTTTCCTTTAACCACTTTGATTCTTACTTCCCGTGTATTTCTTCAAATTTATTTTCTGTTTACAGATAAATGTATTTGTATATGAGTTATCTATTGTATTTCCTCTATCAAAACAAAAAGATCTGTAAATCTATTCTCTTAGGGGCGGATTTTCAGAGCCCTGCTCGCGTAAATCCGCCCAAAACCGGGCGGATTTACGCGAGCAGGGCCCTGCGCGCCGGGAAGCCTATTTTACATAGGCCTACCGGCGCGCGCAGAGCCCCGGAACTCGCGTAAGTCCCGGGGTTTTCGGAGGGGGCGTGTCGGGGGGGCGTGTCGGGGGTGGGCCCGAACCGCGCGGCGTTTCGGGGCGTGTCGGGAGCGTTCCGGGGGCGTGGCTATGGCCCGGGGCGGCCCGGGGGCGTGGCCGCGCCCTCCGGACCCGCCCCCAGTCGCGTCCCGGCGCGCAGGAGGCCCGCTGACGCGCGGGGATTTACGCCTCCCTCTGGGAGGCGTAAATCCCCCGACAAAGGTAAGGGGGGGGTTTAGACAGGGCCGGGCGGGTGGGTTAGGGAGGGGAAGGGAGGGGAAGGTGAGGGGAGGGCAAAGGAAAGTTCCCTCCGAGGCCGCTCCGATTTCGGAGCAGCCTTGGAGGGAACGGGGGTAGGCTGCGTGGCTCGGCGCGCGCCGGCTATACGAAATCGATAGCCTTGCGCGTGCCGATCCAGGATTTTAGCGGATACGCGCGGCTCCGCGCGTATCTACTAAAATCCAGCGTACTTTTGTTTGCGCCTGGAGCGCAAACAAAAGTAGGCTATTCGCGCTCGTTTTAAAATCCGCCCCTTAATGTAATATTAAAATGCATAAATAAAAAATTTAAAAATTTAAAAAAAGTTGGCAGAAGAAAGTATTTGACTTTATTTGGAGGAGACATCCTCCAAGAGTGGCAAGACGTGTACCCTTCTTGCCAAATGTGGAGGGAAGACTCAGAGTACCCATCTTAGGCCTAGTTTCACCATTCTAACGCAGAATGGTGAATCCAGCAGAAACGGGGGGCAGGGGGCAAAGGGGGGGCGGGCCTGCTAAAGCCGGCAGCCTTCGCACCACTGTGGTGTTTTCGCTGCCAGCTTTCGCATCCAATAGCGCCACCGTGAAAGGTAGTGCTATTGGGCGATAAGGTAACAATGCTTACCTTATCGCCGCCAGCGAAGACATCGCAGCGTCCGCCTCCTCGCCACCCCAACTCTTCCCCTTGCTGCCACAACTCCGCCCCCAGCAAGCAATCGCACGCGATAAACAATAGAAAATGACCCCCTTAGTTTGGTATTTTGCGGCTTCCCAGCTTAGAGCAATACTGTACCTGGATTGTATATCCTCTATAAAACAATGGATTTTATTGGAACAGGCAATAGTGGGAATTATGCCATTGAGAGATATGTTATGGCAGCCACAGAAATCCTGGCTTCCTATACGTACTATTCCTCTGACCCTACATAGTACATATGGGAGCACTGGAAAATCCAACTAGTGGGCAAATATTCATATTTTTATCAATCTGCCCTATTTTCTAACCTAACTTTTCCTGGGCACAGCTCACCTTTGTTTGTTTCCTGGAAGAAGAAGGGGGTCTACACGATTGGACACATAATCTAGTTAGGTAGGGTTTTATCAAGGGATGAGCTGGAACAATCCTATAATATTGGGTCCATTAATTTCTTGGCCTATGCACAGGTAAAGCATTTAGTGGACTCTCTGAAGAGAACCCTAGTGCTACATGAAGGTAGATCTCTATTTGAAAATTATTTCTTAAATAGTGGTTCAATAAAGGGGGATATTTCTAAGATATGTAGTCTTCTTATAAATCAAGGCAACTACCCCCCTTCACACGTGGCTGGCTGGGAGAAAGATTTGGGTCAAATTCTGGGGCCAAGGACATGGGCAACACTTTGTATAACAGCTAGAGAATGTTCTATTTTGGTACGAGTACAGGAACAATGCTATAAAATGCTATACCAATGGTATCTCACCCCCGATAGACTCCATAGAATTTATCCAAGATATTCACAAAATTGCTGGCGGCAATGTGGAGAACAGGGGTCCTTCCTTCACATATGGTGGCAGTGTGATAAAATAATTGGTTTTTGGAGAAGGGTGTTTGAGTGGTTGGGGAAACTTCTTAACACCCCATGCATACCTAGTGCTGCCTCAGGACTGATCAATTTTCCTCTACCAAGGTTGAATAAATATCGATAGAAGCTCAGCATGCATGTTTTTATTGCAGTCAGACTTGTCATAGCAGCACATTGGAAACACGAGCAGACCCCACCCTTCTCATAGGTTTTAAACCATATGAATAGATTGTTCCGATTGGCTTCTTTAACTGCTGTTAAACATGATCGCATGTCCCCCTTTAACGCAATTTGGATGCCCTACATTAAGTACCATTCCTGAGGGAGTATGCGCTTTCTCTGTTGGGTATATTATCCTTATGTAATACTGTGGACTGACATTTCTTTGCATTATTCTTTTATTGGGCTTTTGTAATATTGAGGAAAGACTTGAGAAGAGGATTTTAGTATACAATTATCTATTATCTCATTATATTTATTTATTTATTTAAAGCCTTTATATACCGATATTCGTTTGCACATCACATTGGTTTACAGTATAACAAGCGGAAAAGAAAGGAGATTACATATTAACTTATATTTAGCCCATGGTGCATGGGTCGATGAAAGTGATAGCACAGAGCAAAGGGTAGGAAGTTCAAGGTAAGCAGTGCATAGGAAAAAACAACAACAGTAACTTTAGTATATATGGTTTAACATCAAAGGCAACAGTAACAACAATTTTTACAGTTATCTATTAATAGTAATGGTGTGGGGGAGGCGCATAGACTAAGTAATGGCGTTTGTGTATGTATGATAATTTGTTGGAGTGGCTGTCGGGGTGTGTGGGGGTTATGAGAAGGTTTGTTTGAAGAGTGGCTATCAGGGTGTGCAGGGGTTATGTGAAGGCTTGTTTGAATAGCCATGTTTTCAATTTCTTTTTGAAGTTGTGAGTGTTTGGTTCTAGCCTTAGTTCTTAAGGCATAGTGTTCCATAAGGAGGGGCCGGCAAGTGATAGTGCCCGTTCTCGGGTAGAGTTGAGGTGTGTGAGTTTGGGTGCGGGCGTAGATAGGGATCCGTTATTGGTGGATCAGGTGTTTCTTCGTGGGCTTTGGAAGTGGAAGGCAGAGTTGAGCCATTGTATGTTCTCATTATGTAGAGTATTGTGCATTAGGGTTAGACTCTTATAGCATATTCTGAAGTGGATTGGTAGCCAGTGGAGAATATTGGGGTGTATTTGTCAGTATTCTGGCTGTGGCATTCTATAGCATTTGAAGGGGTTTGAGCGATGCTGTGGGGAGTCTTAGTAGTATGGAATTGCAGTAATCTAATTTGGTGAAGATTAGTGCTTGGAGAACTGTTCTGAAATCGCTGTGGTGCAGGAGGGGTCTCAATTTTTTTAGGATGTGTAACTTGTAATAGCATTCTTTCAATGTTGTGTTTATGAATTTTTTAAGGCTAAGTTCTTTGTCTAGGATGACCCTTAGGTTTCTTACATCAGGAGAAAATGGGTGTTTTGTTTGCTGGGAGGTTATGTCTGCTAGGATTTTGTTGTTTAGTTTGTGACATAATATTATGAGCTCTGTTTTGGTAGTATTTAGGGCTAGATTTAATTGCATGGTAGATGGTTGATGCTAGATAGGTGTGTTTCACATGGTTGGAGTGATTTGGATACAGATTCAGTAATGGGGATTAGAATTTGGACATCATCGTCGTATATGAAGTGTGTGAGGCCTAGGTCAGCTAGAAGTTTGCATAGGGGGAGCATATATATGTTGAAAAATGTGGAGGAAAGGGAGGAACCTTGTGGTACACCTTGGGTAAGATTTATCGGATCCAATTCACTGTTACCGATTTTGACTTTGTAGTATCTGCCTTCTAGATATGATTTAAACCATCATAAGGGGTTGCCGCTTATGCCAATTTCTATTAATCTGTCAATTAGAATCTTGTGGCTGATGGTGTCGAAGGCTGCTGAGATGTCTAACATGGCTAGGATGTAGGACTGACCTTTGTCTAGCCCTAAGAAGATTGTGTCAGAGAGTGATGTTAACAGGGTTTCCGTGCTGAAGAATATGCGGAATCCGAATTAGGATGGGTATAAGATTTTGTGTTTATCTAGGTGATCGGTTAATTGTTGGTTTACTACTTTTTCAAGTATTTTGTCAAGGAACAGGAGAATGGATATGGGTCAGAAATTGGCTGGATCTGTAGGGTTTAACAGAGGTTTTTTTAATAGGGATCTGACTACGGCACCTTTTATGGTGTTAGGGACATTTCCTTGGGTTAGAGAGATATTAATGATATTGGCGATGGGTTTGGCTAGTATGTTTGGAATGTTTTTTAGTAATTTTGTCAGGATGGCATCAGCTGGGTGGGAGGCGGGGTTTATTTTTCTGATTAGTGATTCTATCTCTGTGGAGGAAATACTCTCGAATGCCTCTAGGGAGATGTTTTGGTCTTTGGAAGAGAAAGATTTGCTTGAAATGGTTTTGGGGAACTTTGACATCAGGTTTGAGATTTTGTCTTTGAAAAAGAGGGCAATCTCGTTGCATTTGGTTTTGGAATCTTTGTCGGATATAGTTGGGAGAGCAGTCTTTGTTAGGTCAGCTACGTATGAGAAGAGGGCTCTTGGGTTGAACTGGAGATCGTGTATTTTCTTTGCGTAAAAATCACATTTGGTTTTGAGTATTGTTGTTCTGTAGCTGTGTAGAGTGGTTCTGTAGGAGTTTAGAAGGCTGATGGTGCGGTTACTTCGCCATTTTTTTTCTATTTTTCTGAGTGAGCATTTTAGTTTTTTTAGTTCAGGTGAGTACCATGCATTTTGTTGCGAAGTGTGGGGTTTATTTGCTTGGTCAATAGAGGGCAGTGTTTGTTTGCTATGTTGTTGGTGATGGTGTTCCATGTTGAAAGCGCAGATTCTGTGTTGGTTAGGTCTAGGTTGTTTAAAGTGGTTGGAAGCGCTTCGATCAGATCGTCGCATGCTTTTCTGTATTGAATTGTTGATGAGTGATTGGGTGTAGGGGTGTCTGATTTGGTGATGAAGAAATTTTCACGAATGAGTGTATGGTCAGCCCAGGGGACAGGTGTGCATGAGGGCGGATTTGGGGTTTGTTTGTGTGGGCTTATGAAAATTAAGTCTAATGAATGACCTGCTTTGTGTGTGGGGGCTTTGTTTGAAGCCCATGGCTGTTAGGCTAGTCAGGACGGCTTTGCAGCTGGGGGTTAGGGGTAGGTGTCTACATGTATATTGAAGTCTCCTAGGATGATTGCAGGGGTGTCCATGTTAATATTTTCTGTGACGAATTCAATTAGAGGGGAGGGATTGCATTCCAGTAGTCCTGGAGGGGTGTATACTAAGCAAATTTGTAGTTGATTGGATTTAAAGTAAGCTACTTCGAAATGGGTTTCAGTGTGTATGGTCTGAAGCCTAATGCAGTGTTCTTTTCTTGTGGCTAAGGGAAGGCCACCTCCTTTTCTGTGTGTCCTTGGGATAGAGACAATGTCGTAGAGGTGCATCGGGAGTTGGTTGATTGTAACTATGTCTGTTTGTTTGAGCCATGTTTCGGTAATGGCACATATGTCGGGCTTGTCGTCTGTTAGTATGTCGTTTGGGATTGGAATTTTTTTAACAAGGGATTGGGTATTGAAAAGTATTAGTGAGAAAACAGTGAGACAGAGAAGCTGGGTCATAGGGGATATTAGAATTGGGATTAGTGATTTTGGGTGAATGGTTAGTCTTCTTGATGGGCTCTTGTAGCCATGGAATTGAGTTTTGATCCTGGGGGTTAGTTTTGTATCCATGGTGGTTTGTGTGATGGGGATGGTGTAAACTTGGTGGTTGTTGGATGTTAGTGGGGGGGGCAGAGGAAGTAAGTGAGAGGTGGGAGGGTAAAAAGAGGTCTAGGGAGGAGCAGTAGTGGGCAGAGACCAAAGGGGGCAGCACAAAGGCGCATACTAAGGGGCAGGCCCCTTTGGTCACACTCCTTCGGCGCACAGCACCTAAGATGAGTGGTTGGATTTAAAGAGCCTCCCGAGCCACTTCCTGTGAGGTCAGTTGGGAGGCGGGCCTCTCACCACAAGGGGAGCGGCTTTGGGCTTCAAGGCGCATCTTGAACGGATCAGGTGCAATGGGCTCCTTACCCCAGTGGGTATGCACCGATCGCATTGAGCCTGGAGAACGAGGGTCGTTTGGCCAGCAAGAAGGGTGGATCCGGTGTGCAGCTGGATTTAAAGGGCCTCCTGAGCCACTTCCTGTGAGGTCAGTTGGGAGGCGGGCCTCTCACCGAGAGGGGAGCAGCTTTGGGCTTCGGGCGCATCTCGGACAGATCAGGTGTGATGGGCTCCTTTCCCCAGTGGGTGTGCACCAATCACGCTGAGCCTAGAGGACGAGGGTCGTTCGGCCGGCAAGAAGAGCGAGATCCAGTGTGCGGCTGGATTTAAAGGGCCTCCCGAGCCACTTCCTGTGAGGTCAGTTGGGAGGCGGGCTTCTCACCGCAAGGGGAGTGACTTCGGGCTTTGGGCGCGTCTCGGACAGATCGGGTGCAATGGGCTCCTTACCCCGGTGGGTGTGCACCAATTGCGCTGAACCTGGAGGATGAGGGTCGTTCGGCCGGCAAGATATATATTATAGTACTATTATAATATAGTATAGTATACTATAATATAAATTATAGTACTATTGCTATTCCTAGCTTGGGTTTCTTTCTTCTAACCCCTGACCAAAGGGAGGAGGGTGGGAGGGGAGGGGATGGGCATCCTGGGGTATTTTGTTTTTTTGGTTTACATATTTGTTTTTGTATCATGCTATTTCAAAAATGTTGTTGTTATGCAATGTACCGAGGGGCTATGATGCCCTATGGTTGTATTTTCTATATTAATAAAATCTTAAAAACAAAAAAAAAAGCATTGGACTAACAAGGAAAAACAATTTGCAGATGCACAGTGGGGAATAAAAAGACTTATTTCAGCAGTCACACATGGATCAAAACTTGACACAGGAATGACAAAGGAGAGAGATGAGACACTGATAACTGCAGCATAGGACAGTGGCACTACTGACAGAATGGTTTACAGCCAGCACAGAAAAAAAAACCCAGCAAAGCAGACAAATCCAGATTCTGTACTTATACATCTTGTCTCTGGATGTGATGTGCTGATGCCAGAAGGCAGGGATGTGCAGAGCAAAATTTTATGTTCATATTTCTTATGTCCGAAAGGGGGTCCCACTTGCGGCCAATATGGACATAAAAAAAATCCAATGGGGCGGATTTTCAGAGCCCTGCTCGCGTAAATCCGCCCAAAACGGGGCGGATTTACGCGAGCAGGGCCCTGCGCGCCGGGAAGCCTATTTTACATAGGCCTCCCGGCGCGCGCAGAGCCCCGGGACTCGCGTAAGTCCCGGGGTTCTCGGCGGGGGGCGTGTCGGGGGCGTGTCGGGGGGCGGGCCCGGTCGTCGCGGCGTTCCGGGGGCGTGTCGGCAGCGTTTTGGGGGCGGGTACGGGGGCGTGGCTACGGCCCGGGGGCGTGGCCACGCCCTCCGTACCCGCCCCCAGGTCACGGCCCGGCGCGCAGCAGGCCCGCTGGCGCGCGGGGATTTACGTCTCCCTCCGGGAGGCGTAAATCCCCCGACAAAGGTAAGGGGGGGGTGTAGACAGGGCCGGGTGGGTGGGTTAGGTAGGGGAAGGGAGGGTAAGGTGAGGGGAGGGCAAAGGAAAGTTCCCTCCGAGGCCGCTCCGATTTCGGAGCGGCCTCGGAGGGAACGGGGGGAGGCAGCGCGGCTCGGCGCGCGCAGGCTATACAAAATCGATAGCCTTGCGCGCGCCGATCCAGGATTTTAGTGGATACGCGCGGCTCCGCGCGTATCTACTAAAATCCAGCGTACTTTTGCTTGAGTCTGATGCGCAAGCAAAAGTAGGCTGATCGCGCTTCTTTTAAAATCTACCCCAATGAGTTGGGTATATGTACATATGTGCAAAAAAAAAATTTAAACCCCCTCACCCTCCTTAATCCCCCCCCCCAGACTTACCACAACTCCCTGGTGATCGAGTGAGGAGTGAGGACGTCATTTCTGCAATCCTTGGCGAGAAGCATGTGATGTCGGCGGCACGTCGAGTGACGCGGCGTCACGTGATTCCCGGCGAGTTCGCGCCGGACGGCTCGTTCGGCCCAAAAAGAACTTTTGGCCAGCTTGGGGGGCCTCCTGACCCCCCCAAGCTGGCCAAAAGAAAAGACTAGAGAAAAGACTAGAGATGTGCATTCATTTGAGATTACATAGATAATTTCAATGACATGAAATTTTGAGGTTTTCTATTGTTTTTAGTACACACTATTTCTGAAATGTAATAAATGGAAAAAAAAAACTATTGAAGAAATATTAACAATAAAAATTGACTCACCAAACAAAACAATTCAACATTTTTTGCCTGCACACCCCTACAAAAAACCCTAAAGTACCAAAATATGAAACAAGAGACTAAGAAAATGTAAAAGAAAGATATAGAAATAGTCCCAATTATATTGGGAATCATTGGCCTGTCTAAAAAGAACGTTGATTTGCACCTTGGTATGTTGCCTGTACATATTACACTCTATGAACTCCAGAAGGAAGCTCTCTATGGCACAGTGCAAGTATTAAGACGAGAACTAGCAGCAGTGCATTTGAGAGATTGAGTTTGTATCCAATATACCCTGGCTTATAAAACAAGGTTCATTCCTGTCATGGTATGCATAAAACTAATCAATCTAGAGACACTATGCCATGGGAAATACACTTATTGCAAGGAAAATATTACCATCAGCAACTTTGTAAGGTACAAAACATCATGTGCTACAATCTTTACAAGCAAACATCAATGCAAACTCTATCTCTGCAATCACCGTATTTGATGAAAAAAGTCTTGTTCATAAAGGGTAATGTGCCATACTCAGATGGTTAAACAGACCTTTCTGTGAAGAAGCACTACTTCATTATTCTGGTGCTAGAGTGGCCTAGCAGCTGAGATATGCTTAATAAAGATGTGTTTCATTTTATTTTATCAGTTTGTGCTTTGGTTCGGGTCCCCCGCGGGAAATTTCATTTTTCCCATGGTTCCGGGGGGGGGGGGGGGGTTCATGTTTCCCAAATTTCATGTTAGTGCGCACTAATGGGACTTTAGTGCGCAGTAACTAGATGTTTTATGGGAATGCTGGAGGCAGTCCCATTTCTGGGAGATTGTATACCCTTCGGCCACAACGCAACCGCAGAGGAGCTCCGGGAGGTACCGAGGCAGGCGAGGATTGTCCAAGCACAGGCTGAAGATGCAGAACCCTGGACTCTGCTGAGCTTGATCACATTGAAGAGACCCAGCAACGCAATGTTGGTCTCTGGGGTAGCCCTCTGGCCACTCGATAGCCCTTTCGGACCTGCCGTATGGACAGCAAATGCAACAGGATGGACAGAGGCTGAAGGGCAAAGACATCAGACGAGGACTCAGGATACATGGGGGATGCACACGAAGAGTCAAGATACTTGAAGGTTGAGACGAAGATGTGGAGGGCTGAGACAGGACTCAGGATACTTGAAGAAAAGGTGAGATGGGACATGATTGCTTGAAGAAGGTCTGAGATGGAACTCAGATTGTTGAAGAACTCCGAGTCACAAAATCAAGAGTTCTGAATTGGTACTGCCACATCACGTGCCCTACACAGCCAGTTAAGGTAGGTCGCGGACCACGCTGGTGATTCAAACTCAGGTTGCTTGGAGGTTCAGGAAGAAGACTCTGGCAAAGCCTGCACCAAGGTGCGCCCTCCACAGCCAATCAAGGCCAGGTGCGGACCATGCTGATACGGAATAGGTTTAAACAGAGTTCATTCGTATGGATGGAAGCAGACGCAAGGGGCTCCGAAGTCCCAGACAGGATTCAGGATAAGGAGAAGAAGCTTGGAGATGGGACTCGGAGCCAAGAACCCAGAAATGGGACTCTGAGCAAGAGCACTGAGGCGGGACTCAGTGCAAGGAAGATTAAAAGCCGGGATCTTCAGGAGGCTTGCATCGCCGAGGAAATGGACTTCTGGATGTGTGAAGATCAGGATGTGAAGACATCAGAAGAATAGGTCATCAGGACTTCAGGGAAACTAAAAGACGAAACATCCAGAACATCAGGAACATCAGGATCTGGATGCACAAGACACATGATCCAACGAGAGACCTTGACGAAGACGAAGACATGGAATTCCAACATAGGACAGAGTGCCAATGAGAAGCTAGATTGCAGAGAAGTCCTAAGGAGGACTGGTTCCTTGCGAAGGCAATGAAGCAATGAACACATGCCCATTTTATAGGGCTGAAGAGAGACTCCCACGATGATGTCATCTGGAGGACCATTCCCTCATTGGCTCTTTAAGAGGCAAAGAGAGGTGCGGCCCTGCGCCTAAGGAGAGAGGAAGTGGGCAGGACCCTGGAGAGCGGCATCCCTGCCTCTGAGTGCAGGAGCAGGGCTGGGCCACAGAACAGGCCCCGATGCTGGAGCAGTGGTGTCCTAGCCACAAGGAAGAAGCCGGAAGCGGCTCCCTGCCGCAGGAGAGAGCGGCCCGCACCACGAGGGAGGCAGCCTTCAGGGTGGCCTCCAGGCCACATGGAAAGAGCGTCTGTGGCCTCCTGCTGCAACGAAGACGGCAGCGGCGGGGAGCTGCGACAGCCTCCAGGCCGTGGAGCGATGGTGACATCAGTGAATCCTGCCGTAGAGGTAGGAGACTTCCGAGCAACCTCCTGGCCGCATGAGCTGTACCGGAGCAACTCCAGCCGCACCAAAGGATCGTTGACGACCTCTAGGCTGCAGAAAGGCTGAAAAAAGGGCAAAAAGAGAGGTGAGAGGCTGCCCGTGGCTCTGGCCGTGGGCAGAATTGTAACAAGATGTAGTATGCATTAAGCCCTGTTAGTGCTTACTAACCAGTTTTCTAATTTTGGAGTTAGTGCACCCTAAGCCCTAACAGGGCCTCCTGTTAGTGCTTTGTTAGTGCGCCCTATGCCCTAACAGGGCTTAGGGCACACTAACAAAAAATATTCCCAATACATTAAAAAATATCAATTGGGGGGCAGTTTATTAGCTAGAGGTATGGTTCTGCATTCCCCTTAGTGCGTGCTAACAACCAGTTAGTGCTCCCTACGTCCTATTAGGGCACACTAACTCCGGAATTAGAAAACTAGGTAGTGCGCATTAACGGGACTTAGTACGTACTAACTACATGTTAGAGTGCATTAACTCCCGTTAGTGCTCACCAATGTGAAATATGAATTTTTCCGAAATTTCAGAAACATTCCTTTTGTATTTCGGTGCTCCTGAACCAGGCAGTCCGGTTACCCAAGGGCTCAACCTGCGGAAACCCTGGACTGTTATTGGTGAAGCTCCAGCTAGCCTCTGTCTCCTTGTGTGCTCCCCCTCCTGGTGGCAGGCGCTCTCTGGGTCCGACCAGAGGGCCGTACCAATCTTGCACCAGGCCAAAGGTCCACCTCCAGTGCAACAATTAGGACTAGGCAATAAAAATAACCAATGCACAAATGCAATTAAATAATATAAAAATAATAGCGCAAGTATCAAAATAAAAACAAGTAATAAATACTTTAAAAAATACATATTAAACTGATAAAAGGCTAAACTAGCAAATAATCATAATAAAATAATTACTCTGAACAAAAAGCTTTGGAAAACAAGAATGCCTTTAAAGCCTTTCTGAATTTCAGATAGTCCTTCTCACAATGAAGAGATAATAGAAAAGAATTCCAGAGTCTTGGTACTAGGTAGGAAAAGTTAATCTCTCTTGTTACTTCCAACCTGATGTCATGGTAAAATGGTAAGACTAATAGCACCTGTTGTAAAGAAAATAGTATGCACCTTGGAAAATAAAGTGTGATAAGATTAGAAAAATAGGAAGACGTTCCCCAGAATAGGGCTTTAAATGTAGGACATGCAATGTAGGGATGTGAATCGTTTTAGGACGATTAAAATTATCGTCCGATAATTTTAATATCGTCTTAAACCGTTATGGAACACAATACAATACAGATTCTAACGATTTATCGTTATAAATCGTTAGAATCGTGAGCCGGCACACTAAAACCCCCTAAAACCCACCCCCGACCCTTTAAATTAAATCCCCCACCCTCCCGAACCCCCCCCCCAAATAACTTAAATAACCTGCGGGTCCAGCGGCGGTCCGGAACGGCAGCGGTCCGGAACGGGCTCCTGCTCCTGAATCTTGTCGTCTTCAGCTGGCGCCATTTTCCAAAATGGCGCCGAAAAATGGCGGCGGCCATAGACGAAAAAGATTGGACGGCAGGAGGTCCTTCCGGACCCCCGCTGGACTTTTGGCAAGTCTCGTGGGGGTCAGGAGGCCCCCCACAAGCTGGCCAAAAGTTCCTGGAGGTCCAGCGGGGGTCAGGGAGCCGGAACCCTCGCTGAACGACCTCCTGCAGTCGATCTCCTGCCGGCGCCATTTTCCGTACGAAAACGATTCGCGGCGGGAAATCGCTCCCTGACCCCCGCTGGACCTCCAGGAACTTTTGGCCAGCTTGTGGGGGGCCTCCTGACCCCCACGAGACTTGCCAAAAGTCCAGCGGGGGTCCGGAAGGACCTCCTGCCGTCCAATCTTTTTCGTCTATGGCCGCCGCCATTTTTCGGCGCCATTTTGGAAAATGGCGCCGGCTGAAGACGACAAGATTCAGGAGCAGGAGCCCGTTCTGGACCGCTGCCGTTCCTGGACCGCCGCTGGACCCGCAGGTTATTTAAGTTATTTGGGTGGGGGATTTAATTTAAAGGGTCGGGGGTGGGTTTTAGGGGGTTTTAATGTGCCGGTTTTTCGATTTTTCGATTTTTAACGATTTTTAACGATTTTTCACGATATTTTACCCCCCCAAACGGCAACAATATGATTCCCTCCCCCTCCCAGCCGAAATCGATCGTTAAGACGATCGAGGACACGATTCACATCCCTAATGCAATGTAAACCTGGATTTGAAACAAAACAGAGAGCTAGTGTAAATCAGAAGGGGGCTGACATGTTTATAGTTACCTTTACTGAAAATCAGCTTAGCCAGTGTATTCTGTAACAATTGAAGTCTTCTGGTTTGATATATTGGAAGACTCTGAAACAAGGCATTGCAGTACTTAAGCCTACTTAAAATGTATAATGGTAGTGGATCCTTGTGCTTTGGTGTGGTTGACACAGCCTAGTAGAAGAAGAACCTACTAGGCTGAGGGCTAAGGCAGGCAGCGAGCAAGGCCATAGTCAAGGTCCAAAGCAGAGGTCATTGGCAGGCAAGAGAGTAATCTGAGTCCATAGCAGAGATCAGTACTGGGCAGGCAAACAAAGTTCAGGAATGGGCAGGGCTGGAGGCAAGATAGGACAAAGCGGACTGGATAAGGAAGGATTGGCTGGATAAAACAGGGCAGGCTGGATGAGACAGGGCAGGCTAGATGAGGCAAGGCAGGAACAGGAATCAGACAGGATCAGAAGAAGTAACACGTACTGCTATGGAAGAAGAAGGACCTGTTGCTGAGGCACCAACTAGAAGAATGTTTTGGGCTTAAATCCCCAGCTGGCTCTGATGTCATCTCCCAGTTCCACAGGTGTTTTCCTATTGTGGGGCCTTTAAGTTCCAGTGTGCGCTATGCGTGCATGTCTTAGGGTTCCATTGGGGGGGAGCAAATTGGCAGCATCCTAGCCTCAATGGAGGTGTCAGAGATGTAAGAGGCTCCCGGATCTGAGTGTGGCCAATCGTGGGGCTATCCTGCAACCGGCCAAATGTTACAAGATGAGAGCGTGGAAGAAGGTCTTGAAGTCCAAAAGATCAAGAAATGACCTAATTCAATGAATGAACCTTAAAAAGAATTTTGCGCAACTTAAGAGACATGGCTAAAAAATGTTAGTAAAGTATCAATTTTAACACCAAGAGTTGTGATGACTTCTTTGATAGAAACAGGAGAATTTGCCATAAGAGATGATGGGAACTGGATAGAAGAACCTTTCCTAATGAACCACATTGTTCTGACTTACTGGGATTGACTTTAAGTTTGGATGATTTCAAGCAATTTGCTACTTTTGTCAAAAATTTATTGAAATCAGTCAGAGAAACTGGAGATCAAAGAATAAAATTTGCTATATTCTAGATATCACCTGCATAGAAGCTAGAGTAGTCAGTGGAGCAACGTAAAGATTGAAAAGAACTGGGGAATCTATAAAATCTTGAGGGACCCCCATGGGGTCCCTCAAGATAGATAGATCGAATACTTTGGACGCAGTTAAATCTTGGAACTTAACTATGCTGGAGTTAGCAAACAAACTATGTCCCCTTGTAAAAAAATCGATTCCCCTTCAAGGTAAATACAGAGCCCCGTGGTTCTCCTCTCATCTAAAAGAGCTAAAAAGAGGACTGAGGAAAGTGGAAAGAATTTGGCGGAAACACCAAGACGAAGTGTCACAAGTAAACTATAGAATGGCCTTACATAACTATAGAGAAGCAATTAACACGGCCAAACGCAATTTTTATTCGGATAGGATACATAAATTTCAGTTTAATCCTAGGATTTTGTTTCAATATGTATCAGAACTGACCAATATTAGAGGCAATGTAGCTAATTGGGGGAATAACTTAAAAAACAAGAGCAATGAATTTGCCGCCTTTTTCAAGGAAAAAATTCAAATCGTATTAAAAAATCTCAATACACAGACCTTACAAAATATTGTTCTACCTAGTAATCCATCTGTGAATTGGTCAACATTTGATTCCATTTCATCGCTAGAAATAGCGAATTTAATAAAAAAAATGACACCGGCTAATCACTCCATGGACAAAATGCCGATCAATCACTTGAAGGTAGTGCGAGATATTGTAGCCAAACCACTAGCTGATATTGTTAATCTATCACTAGAAGAAGGCACATTTCCTGACAGTCTGAAATGTGCAATGGTGAAACCTATTTTGAAGAAAACTAATCTGGATCCAGAAATCTTGACAAACTACAGACCAATTTCAATTCTTCCATTCGTGGCCAAATTGATTGAAAAAGTGGTCAACCGACAGTTAATGGACCACCTAGAAGAACATCAGCTGCTTTTCCCGGCCCAATATGGTTTTCGGAAAGCTCAGAATACAGAGACCCTGCTAATCTCACTACTTGATACCGTACAAAGAGGTTTCGACCAGAATACCTCCTATCTGTTGATTCTGTTGGATATATCAGCGGCGTTTGACACCATCAATCATGAAGTACTTATTTCTAGATTAAGCGAAGTGGGTCTTCAAGACAAAACATTAGATTGGTTTAAATCGTTTCTGGCCAATAGATCATACGTTGTTAAATTGGGAACAGCTGAATCCGAGGTAATTGATCTTCATACTGGAGTCCCTCAGGGTTCTTCCCTCTCACCAACTTTATTTAATATTTATATGGCCCCATTATGTAGATTCTTAGCGGGTCTGGGGCTGGTACACTACGTTTTTGCGGACGATATCCAGATATTGATACCCATAAAAGATTCTTTGTCAGCTACATTGAAACTCTGGGATGTTTATTATCAATCAATAAACCAACTTTTTACGCATATGTCATTAGCGCTAAACAATTCAAAAACCGAAATACTCTTTATCGGTAACAAGGTAACAGAGAAAGTAGAAAAGGACATCCTTAACTGTCTCCCTTTATATAAAATTCAATCTGAGGTAAGAGATCTAGGGTGTATGCTAGATTCTGAGCTTAAAATGAAATCTTCTGTGAAGGCTATCCTAAAAGACGGTTTTCACAAATTAAGAGTGTTAAGGAGATTAAAACCACTATTGCACTCAAATGATTTCTGGATTGTAGTCCAGGCATTAATTCTACCCAAGTTAGATTATTGTAATGCCCTATGGTTGGGTTTGCCCTCATCGACTATCCGTCCGCTGCAATTGTTGCAGAATGCCGCTGCACGGCTAATATCTGACACAAAAAAATTTGATCATGTTTCCCCAGTTCTGATGGGTTTACATTGGTTGCCGGTTCAGTTCCGTATACAATACAAGTGCCTAACTTTAATACATAAAGCAATATATGGCACGAATTCGGAATGGCTGAATGCCTCCTTACGTATCCATGTCCCATCACGAAATTTGAGGTCCCTTGGGCAGGCCTTGTTGACCATTCCATCGCCCAAGCTGGCTCACCTTAGTTCAGTGAGAGAGAGGTCCTTATCTTTAGCAGGGCCAAAAATGTGGAATTCCTTACCCGCTGAGATTCGGACAGAGGAGGACATTAACAGCTTTAGGAAGCAGATAAAAACCTGGCTATTCGAACAGGCTTTTAGCCTGAATAGTTGACCCCGTTTTCCATAGTAGTACAGAGACACTAGGAGAGGAGGGAGAGGAGAGTCTAAGAGGGAAGGAGGGTAGATGGGTGGGTGGAGGGGAGGAGGGTAGATGGATGGGTGGAGGGAAGGGGGGTACCTGGGAAGATGTGGCAGAATTGTTGGGATTTGAAAGGGTTTAGTTTAATATATTTTTAGTCAGCTAGCTTTTGGTTTTAATGTATTTTAGTCATGTACCATGTTTTGTTTTTAGTATATATGTGTTTGAAGGTTGCTACTGCAACTTCAATCAATGTAAACCGCCTTGAAATGAACTTGAAAGCCGGTATATAAGATTGAATAAATAAATAAATAAATAAATAAATGGGGACCCCACATTCAAGACTGCTAGATATATTTTTGACTTGTCTGATTCCAGGGGATGCCTAGCTATGTCAAAATGATTTATCAAGCACTCATTCATTCAGTTCATGCAAGACCCTATTTGGTCATCATGACCTATTCAAAAGATGGTCACTGGTACTTTACATCTGTGGTTGACACACTTTGCTGAGCTCTGTTCTTGGATCCTTAGATCCGTGCCTCCTTCTGTTCACATGTTGCTTACCCCTAGATTCCGCATTCCGCGATATTATTTTGCAGGAGGGGTCCCACTATCACAGGGGGTGTCAGTGCGATAGTGGGGCTCCTCCCCCAAACACATATCATGGTTCAATGGTGCGTTCTTTTGGGTCATAGCCAAACACCATGACACAAAAGACCATAGCGAGTGGCCCTTTAGCGCAATGGTGAGCCCCAACCTCACGGGACCCATTTTGTCTTTAAGGGCAAAAAATTAAATGTGGCCAAATTGGGAGGATGAGCAGGGGTCATTGCTGCCTCCTGTTTCAACTCGGGGTTGCCGGTTGAGGTGACCATGATTCCTCCAAAATAAAAATAAAGTTTAAAATATGCGCACAGCCACAGCAGCGGTAGTGGCCCCCCACCTCCGGCCTTCTCGATAGACATGACCCGCCTCCCCCACCCCCATGGCCCACCCTAAAGAGAGGGCTCCCCTCCCTCTGGCCCCCAATAGACTGATTCCCCCCTCCCCCTACCCCCAGACGCCCCAAAAGACAGGTCCCCCCAGAACCCCTGATAGACAGATCCACTCCCCCTGTCCCTTGACCCCCAATAGACAGATCCCCCCTCCCTCTGACCTGGCCCCCTCCAGAGACCCCCCTTACCTTACAATCAATTAAGGTTTAAGGTTTAAGGTTTATTGTCATTTATATACCGTTGTCTCAGCATAGCCTTCACAGCGGTTAACATTACATTAAATATACGATAAGAGAAATTACAATCAATTATAAGAATAAAACAGGTAAAATTTTAAAAGAGATTACAAAAAGATATTGATTATTAAAAGAAAAGCATCTGAAACCATAAATATTAAACCAATAAAATACTAAAAGGATAAAATATATACTTCCAGCATTATTTAAAGGTTAAAAATAGAGCCACCTGTGAATGTACAATTAAATACATATCTGTTTCTCATCTTTGCTATAGGCCACATGGAACAACCATGTTTTAAGTTCTGCTTTAAATTTATTTTTTTCCTGCTGCATCCTCAATTGAACTGGTAATGTATTCCACAGTTTTGATCCTGCAATTGATACGCTCTTTCTCTAACTTGACTAAGATGTGTCGATTTAATGGTGGGAATTGATAAAAGTCCTTTATTAGCCGATCTAAGGCTTTTTTGTGGAGTGTGCAATCGCAATGCAGCATTCAGCCATTCTGTTCTTTCTCCATAAATTATAGTGTGTATTATGCATGCCACTTTGTAGCGTATTCTAAAATTTACAGGTAGCCAATGTAATGCTATCAATGTTGCAGTGATGTGCTCAAACTTCTTTTTTCCTGTCAGGATTCGAGCCACGGTATTCTGGAAAACTTGTAAAGGTCTAATAGTGGACTGAGGTAGACCAAGCAGCAAGGTATTACAATAGTCTAGATTGGCAAACAATAAGGCCTGAAGAACTGATCTGAAGTCAGGAGGTTCCAACAAATGTTTCAGCCTTCTTAAGGTTAATAATTTAAAATAACCATCTCTTAACTTCATCGCAATATGTTTTCTCATATTCAACTCAGTGTCAACTATCACTCCAAGGTCTCTAGCGAAAGATGCTGGTACCAAATTAGTGTTCTCAAACTTAAATGCTGGGATATCTGCTTGAGAATGTTTTCTTTCTAATAATATTATTTCATTTTTTTCTGTATTGAGAATTAGTTTCATTTGAGATAACAGTTTTTTTTATGGCATCTAAATACATAATTATTAATTTATATGTGAAATCAAAATCATTTTCAATAGGGACTAAAAACTGAATATCATCTGCATAAACATAAAATTTCAAACCCAATCCTGTGAGAAGATGACATATCGGCAGCAGATAGAAATTAAAAAGGGTTGCTGATAGCGTTGATCCCTGAGGTACACCAGTTTCGAGTGGAATTTTATCAGATAGAGAATTCTTTATTTTAACTTGAAAAGATCGATCATTGACAAATGAGGTAAACCATTTTAAAACATTATCTGAGATTCCTATTTCTTGTAATCGATTAATTAAAATATCATGCTGGACAGTATCAAAAGCCGCTGATAAATCTAAAAGAATTAAAAAATATCTTTTACCTGTATCGAATCCTCTTAAAACTGTCGGTCAATGAGAGTAAAAGTGTTTCCGTGTTAAAATTCTTCCTAAAACCAAATTGACTTGGAAATAAAATATCATTTGATTCTAAAAAATAATCAAGTTGTGTTTGAACTACTTTTTCTAAAATTTTAGCAATAAAAGATAGGTTGGAAATGGGTCTGAAATTATTTAATTGAGTATTGTCAAGATTGGGCTTCTTGAGAATAGGTTTAATAATAGCATTTTTCAAAGCCTCGGGAACACTACTTTCTGTCAATGATAAATTAACAATGTTGCCAATAATTGGAGAGATTATCTCGGTAATGAGTTTGAGTGTTTTTAATGAAATAGAGTCCATTGGGTCTCTAGCAGGGTTCATCTATTTTATAAGTGATTCTACTTCAAGTATAGAGGTGGGTTCAAATTCACGCCAGTTTATATCAGTTTTAATAGGCATCTTAATTTCTTGATTAGGATTTAATGTAATTTTAGAATTTAGTCGATCAATTTTATTTTTAAAGAATAAGGCTATTTCATTAGTTCTTTCCTCTAGCAGATCTGTATCTTTTTCACGTGGATTTTTTGTTAAATTCTTCACAATTGAAAACAAAATCCTGGGGTTATGTAGAAATTTTTCCATTTTAGTTTAAAAAAAATTTTTTTTTGCTTTATCTATTGCTTTCTTATATTGATTTTGTGCCGAATGATATCTACCTAAGGAGTTGGGATTTTTGTTCTTTCTCCATACGATTTCCAATTTTCTTAATTGTGTTTTTTTCTTTTTTAGATCATTGTTATACCATGGATTTTGTCTACTTTTAACATTAATATTTTTAGATCTAGTGGGACATAGTTTTACTGCTATAGCCTGGGTTTCTATTTCCCAAGATAATATAGCTTCATTAATGTTGTCTTGCTTAAATCTGTTTGCTAGGCTTTGAAATTCATCTTGCAGTTCTTCAATTTTTGGTTGAAGTTGAAAAGTGATTAATTTAGGTTCTTTAAATATGGGATTTTTTGAGACATTGAATTCTGCTTTAGCTGAAATTAAATAATGGTCAGACCATGGTACTTGGGTTGTGTTAATATTGATCTTTTTACAGATTTTAGAGTTAGTAAATATTAAATCTAAAGAGTGACCAGCTCTATGGGTGGTAGTATTAGAAGCAAGTTCATATCCAAGAGCTGCTAATGACTCCTTTAATGTGAAACAGGTGGTATCTAAAGGTAAGTTATCCATATATAGATTAAAATTCCCTAAAATGATTGATGGTTTATCAGGATTAAGAGCCTCATTTTCCAATATCACAGTGGTAACACATGAGGGGGTGTGTCCTATGCAAATAAGGCAGTGTTCACCATTCACAAATCCATCGTGCACTGTGATGATTCATTGCAGTGCATGATGTTTTTGTGAAAGTGTCCAGCCAGGAGTATTGTGGTCCATGATATCCCCAGACAGCCTGTTTCAGTATATATGTGAGAGAGAGAGAGAGAGAGAGAGAGAGAGAGAGAGAGAGAGAGAGAGAGAGAGAGAGAGAGAGAGAGAGAGAGAGAGAGAGAGAGAGAGAGAGAGAGAGAGAGAGAGAGAGAGAGAGAGAGACTCTTCCTATAATGCCTATGCCCTAGACAGGTATTTGTATCCCTATGGGAGGGCCACCTAGTAACTCGAGGTGGGGATTAGGTATGAGCGTAGGGGGCTGTGGGCCACTTTCACATTCAATATGAGACCTACGGAAAGAACAGTGATCTCTTGTGAAGATTTGATGGCCTTCGGAGTGAGGAAACTCACTCCAAGATGAGAATTGGACAATGTTCTCTCCACCTAGCTTGATGGACACTCTACCTGGGCAACAACAAGCTAGGTGGAGAGAACGTTGCCCAAATCTCTTCTTGGAGTGAGTTTCCTCACTCCGACGGCCAGCAAATCTTCACTAGAGACCACTGTTCTTTCCGTAGGTCTCATGTTGAATGTGAAAGTGGCCCACAACCCCCTACGCTCATACCTAATCCCCACCTCGAGTTACTAGGTGGCCCTCCCATAGGGATACAAATACCTGTCTAGGGCATAGGCATTATAGGAAGAGTCTCTCTCTCTCTCTCTCTCTCTCTCTCTCTCTCTCTCTCTCTCTCTCTCTCTCTCTCTCTCTCTCTCTCTCTCTCTCTCTCTCTCTCTCTCTCTCTCTCTGTGAAATGGGCTGCCTGGGAATATCATGAACTGTGATACTCCTTTACCAGCCTGTATCACAAATGAAAGGGTTGTAGCTATTGGCCACGCTACCACTGTGGCTGTTTTGCCACACACGATAACTTTACATAAACTCCACCCCCTGAATACTAAATTAAGCATACGCGATTTGTGAATTTATCTCCTGCGGTAACTCCTTAGAAAATGACCCCCTAAGTGAGATATTATATGAGGGGGGAGATATTATGATCTAGGAGACCAGTTGGACAATATAGCAGACAGATTTGTATTTGATCCGATTCAAACATTGATATTTCGTAGGAATATGTAATATCAGCAGGAATAATTTTAAATGTAAACATTTTTTTTGCTATCAGCATTATTCCACCTCCTCTTCTGGGTGTCCGCGGAATAGAAAAGGTGTCATAGTGATTGTTTTCTAGTTGATTTAACAAAACATTGTCTGTTGTTTTTAACCAAGTTTCAGTTATTGCAAAAAAGTCAGGCCTATTATCAAGCAAAATATCCAATATTAATACTGTTTTTTTTGGCTATTGCTTGTATATTAATTAGAAAGAAAGTAAGGAATAAGCAGTTTGTTAAACTACAGTTCTTTCTAATTGAGGTATTGGTTAGTGGAACATTAATCATAGTTCGGTTAAGTTGTTTTTTCCTACTTTATGTCATTTTTAATCTGGAGTCATTCTGGTATCTTCCATGATAAATACAGATGGGAATGGTTTGGGACAAGAAGTCAGTTCTTCCAGCCATATTTTGTTTTGTTTTTCCAAACACTTATTATGTTTGATGCCAAAATAAGTAATATTTCACGGGGGTCGCACGAAGGGGCACACAAAGGGGCAGGCCCCTTTATCGAGCTCCTTCGGCGCATGACGCCCGGCGCATGACACCGGGACCTGACGCCGGCGCTTTATGGCCCCCCGTGGCTCTAGATGGAAACGCCCAGAGGCAGAGCTGTACTAACGGGGGGGAACAAGCGCAGCTGATGGCACCGGACCCGGCGGAGCAACGATGATATTTTGCAACTTTACCAAGTCAATTCTGTATTGGGAACAGGTGCAACCTCACATCCATCCCAGTCAGTGCCATCTTACAAAATGGCCCTGATCTCACCTCGCCCCAGCCATGTTACTGGGGTAAGGTACGGGGATCGAACTCAGGCCATGCAGGATCAATTATAAGGAAAGGGGGTCTCAGGAGGGGGCCAAGGGGTAGGGGGAAGGAGCCTGTCTATCGAAGGGTCCAGGAAGCAGGAGGAGGGAGGATCTGAATATCAGGGGGGCCAGGGGAGATCTGTCTGTCAGGGGGCTCTGGAGTCAGGGTAGGGGGATCTGTCTATAAGGGGGTGGGAGGAGGGAGTTCAGTCTATTGGGGGGCTTGGAGGGAGACCGCTGCTGTCACCACTGCATGCATATTTTAAACTTTATTTTTATTTTGAAGGAGTCGGGGCCCGGGTTGAAACAGGAGTCAGGAATGAGCCCCACTCAACCTCCCCGTTTGGCCATGGTTTATTTTTTTCTTTTCCCTGCCACTTTAAATGTACATCAGGAGCCTCGGGACCTGCGTTAGGGTCCTGGGCCTCCTGCCGCATATCTAATGCTTACCAGGGAGGTGTTATTTTATCGCAGCTGACCATCTTTTCAGTCAGCGTGATATAATATTTGCATCAAATTACTTAGTAATGACCCTACAGGTTGACCACTTATTGTCAACCTATCCCTGTAGAAAATACAACTATCTAGAGGGAGTACCATTTTACAGCTCCTCCTTCATGAGGTAGCTGAGTGGGTGGACTCTGCTATAACTAGGCAACTAGGGCAAGGTTCACGAGGAGTGAGAAGAAGGAGTTTGGGAGGAGAGAAGCCCTTTTGTAGTGGGTCCCTTCCCTTAGAGTGAGGCCTACATCTTCACTGCAGATATCTTTAAGGAAAAACACCTTCCTGTGCATTCCCTACCAGGTTAGGTGTTAATAAGATCAAGATGATTTATTACGGATTTGAACTGTGTTAAAGATTAGTTTGCCTGGGTTACATTCTGGAGCTAGGAGGAAAGATTACCCCCTGGATCCAGAGGCCAGGTCACCAAACCCTGTTAGTGTTCTTCCTAAGCTAATGAAGGACTGCAGGGACCATGGCCCCAGAAGATATTATAACTGTTAGTAAAATACCCTATTATTGGAAGGGGGGAAGTGTTAGTTACCCTCTCTTTCATTTGGAAAGACTTAAGGCCTTCCCTTCTGCGAGGCTCAAAGAAGAAGAACTACACATATGATATCAAGGAGCATCAATGAAAACCCCACATAGGATTTTCAAACAGGATGCAGGCACACGTTAGGGTATTGTGCGAAGGTTGCTGGATCCTGGTAGGCCTGTGAAAATTTAATGGGGAATCATTCACAACCTGGGACCCTTCAGGAGTAGGGAACCACTAATCTCTTACTTAAAGGGAATTAAGAACTCAGAGTTCAGCACTTATACAGAGATAGAGAAAGGTGATACTTTGTACAGACATTGGCATCACCTGGATGTTGATTACCTTTTCACTAAATCAATAAAGTTAATTTTGAATAACCAACCCTGTGTCCTGTACTTCTTGTCCTAATCAGCATAATGGATTTATACTAACCAGCTGCCCACCTGAAAGGAAGACACCTAGCCTCCTGGGCCACAAGCATCTGCTTTCCCCCATAGAAAGAACTCACTCTGGAATAATACAAGTGGAGGTAATCTGTGGCAAAGGAGAAATCACTACGAACAATCTAATTTTTTTTGTGTGCACTTAGAGGAAGGAGAAACCCCTCAGAAGAAAAGGGTTACACATGCATAAGAACATAAGAAATTGCCATGTTGGGTCAGACCAAGGGTCCATCAAGCCCAGCAACCAGTTTCTAACAGAGGCCAAACCAGGCCACAAGAACCTGGCAAGTACCCAAACACCAAGAAGATCCCATGCTACTGATTCCAGTAATAGCAGAGACCATTCCCTAAGTCAGCTTGATTAATAGCAGTTAATGGACTTCTCCTCCAAGAACTTATCCAAACTTTTTTTAAACCCAGCTACACTAACTGCACTAACCACATCCTCTAGCAACAAATTCTAGAGCTTTATTGTGTGTTGAGTGAAAAAGAATTTTCTCTGATTAGTCTTAAATGTGCTACTTGATAACTTCATGGAGTGCCCCCTAATCCTTCTATTATCCAAAAGTGTAAATAACAGATTCACATCTACTCATTCAAGACCTCTCATGATCTTAAACACCTCTTATCATATCCCCCCTCAGCTGTCTCTTCTCCAAGGTGAACAGCCCTAACCTCTTCAGCCTTTCCTCATAGGGGAGCTGTTCCATCCCCTTTATCATTTTGGTTGCCCTTCTCTGTACCTTCTCAATCACAACTATAACTTTTTTGAGATGCAGTGACCAGAATTGTACACAGTATTCAAGGTGCGGTCTCACCATGGAGCGATACAGAGGCATTATGACATTTTCCGTTTTATTAACCATTCTTTTCCTAATAATTCCTAATATTGTTTGTTTTTTTGACTGCTGCAGCAACTTAGCCAACAATTTCAAAGAATTATCCACTATGATACAAAGAAGGTCATTGTAATAGGGGAGGGTATTAGGGCAGGGGACATGCAAAATATCACATATATCACACAGTATCACCGTGATAGTGCACTGTAGCAGTGGTATTGCTTGATATATGTGATATAATGTGTGTAAGAGCCTATTATCGTGCCATAAGGTCCTAACGCAATTTGAGAAATAACCCTGCTAGGGATAACATTCTAAAATAACTAAACTTAGACCTATTTCCACTATTCATATATTCCCCCCCACCCCCCTCCACTGGTTTTGTAGTTTTGTAAGTTTGTGCTGCACTTTGTGGTACAGAACGCTTGTGGTTACATAGAAGCAGCATGAAGAACAGAGAGAAAACAAAACAAATTGTTTTAACTGAGTTTTAAATTCTGTCCTATTACTTGACCTTATCTTCAAATCCTAAGTAAAAATATATTCTATTTCTATATAAAATAACTAAAAGTGACCCCTGCTGACCATTACTTAATGATATGTCTGACACTCCCCATGGGGAGGAGTCTATATGTAGTGAGTAATAGAACCAAGTGGGCTCGTGACTTTTGTTTAGAGTTCCTTCCTTCTTGTCTTTTGTCCTGAGAGTGTGACTGGTGGACTGAAGAGTGAGGTTCCATGCATTCAGGGAAAGTTGTCTTGTGGGTTCAAGATATTCCAAGGAACCAGTAAAGGAATCTCAAGGAAGGGGGGAATTAGTCTCATGCTCCTTATCTGTCTGAGAAAGATTTCTTCAGTGTTTTGGAAAAAAAGAGGATTTTTCTTGATGAGGAATGGTGAAGATCACATTGCATAAAGTAGGTCCTACGGGGTTATGGCTTAAATAAAAGTATTAGCATAGGAGTTTCTGATGTACCCTTTGTGTTCAGTTCTGAAGCCCGTATCTCAAAAGGGATAGAGATAGGACAGAGGCAGTCTAGAGAAGGGTGACCAAAATAGTGTGGGGTCTGTATTGGAAGACTTAAAAGAGGCTGAAGGATCTAAATATGTGTACCCTGGAAGAGAGGAGGTTCAGGGGAAATAGGATACAGACCTTCAGATACCTGAAAGGTTTTAATGATGCACGAACTTCAAACCTTTTCTGTTGGAAAGGATTCAGAAAACTGAACAACTAGGGATCACAATATGAAACTCCAGGGATGATGACTTAAGAACCAATATCAGGAAATATTTCTGCATGGAGAGAGTGATGGATGCCTGGAATGCTCTTCCAGAATAGGAGGTGAGGATGAAAACAGTAAACAAATTTAAAAGGGAATGGGATGAACACTGAAGATTCCTAAAGAATAAAGGTTGGAAATGAAGAAAAGGATGCATGGGCATAATCTGCACACAGAGGCAATTACCACCCTTGATAGAAGACATGGGGATTACTACCCTTAACCAATTCGCCTTGATGCTTTTGACGCAACTGAAACATTACTCTCCGCTTCGATGGCGGGGGTGGTGGTGGTAAAGGGGAATTGGATTCAGATGAAGCCAACAGTGAGGCCCAATTTTTACAATTCAAGGTACTGATATGCAGACATTAGGGAAAAAACACAAGACTGCTTCTATGGCCAAGTCCAAAAGCAAAACACGCTCAAACAACATTGTCTGAATTATCAAGAAAGCTGCTCACCCCGTACTGCTGCTAGCAAGCCTAGCAGTAATTTTGTTATGGGTTTGACAGTTGCTTGGTTTTGAGTGTAAATATTATTGCACTTAACATAAGGATTGGGAATAACTGGCATGGAGCAGCAGTTGCTACCCTTAACAAGGCTTAAGGGTATACTGAATGGAGTTCTCTTCTGTAACACCACTGGCAACCAAAACTCCTCTTTACCTCTCCTCAGTGTTACCTCTAGTGATGTCAAGCTTTCCCAAGTTGTGAATTTAGCTGGATGGCAACCAATTAAATGGCAGGGATGATCACTTTTTCAGCATGCAAATCAAGTAAATTTGTCAGTGCCAATCAGTCACCAGAACTGGTCTTAAGCTCTATCCTCACCCATGGCACATGTGCTGCCAATGATGATCTAAAACTGGGAGATATAGCCATGAGAGCATCAACAGTGCACCACAGCATCTGCCTACCACTAGATATGCTTTAGCTCAAAGACACTCAGTTTGGAAACAAGGCATTGAGAGAACTCTGATAATATTATGGTCCAGCAATCTTTTTGTGCCTTCCCAATGATGGGAGCCACTCACAACCCTAACTTTTCAATTAGGATTCCCGCTGTCGTACAGATCCCCAACAAATGCCAAACAGCCTACTATTCGGATAAAGACAGAAACCTTATACACCCTTATTTTAAGTAAAATAATTTTAATATGTATGTGTTGATACATAGTATCTTAGCTATTGAAAGCCCTCCAGATGCTTGTCCAGATCACTGTTCTTTCCTGCAGGCTGCCACTATTGGTGCCAGGAGGATACAGAACCTGCTCATAAGAAAGCACCAGGTGTATCAGCCTCTCTTTTTCTTCCTTAAGAAAGTTCTCACACCTACCTCATGCATCTGTTTTGGATAATGGCTATATAGTCAATAGAGGATTTGGCTACCTGCTAAGGCTGTGCTACACAATTCTAAGTTATCTGGTTAATTAGCAATATTCACTTTCGGCCCAATTTTAAATGGCCGTCACGCGTAAAAAACTGGGGTTACATGCACGGCCGGGCCTTGAGCTCACCACAAGCATTTTAAAAGGGGCCCGACCACACACGTAACCCTCGTTACACGCACAAGATCCGGGACGAAGAAAAGGGGCGATCCAGGGGGTAGGGAAGGGCGGTCCAGAGGGCGGGGTGAGGCAGAACTGGAGGAGGCCAGTACAGTGACCATTTGCTGCTGTGCTGTGGTATCGCTGCCGGCATGTGCAACTTATGCCAACTCAGGAGCTGGCGTAAATTCTAAAGCAAAGAAAAAAAAGATAGGGCCTTTTAAGGGGTCAGGGGAAGAGGGAGAGAGTATGGGCAGGGGAGTAGGGAAGTTCCCGACCAGGCCGCTCCAATTAAGGAGCGGCCTGGGAGGGAACTGGGAAAAGCTGTGATGCGTCGTCACGCGAAAATTGCATTTTTCAATCCCCCCTTGTGCTGACATGCGCATGTTATAAAATCATACATCCATGTGTGCGCGCCAGATAGCACGCATATGTTTTTCAAATCTACCCCATTAGATGGATAACATAAATATCCAACTAATTAGATATTTATGTTATCCATCTAAAGGGATGGAAAATAGTGGAAAGTGGAAAGTGTTCTAAACATCAAAATCACAGAACATATAGAAAGACATGGTTTAATGGAACAAAGTCAGCATGGCTTTACTCAAGGCAAGTCTTGCCTCACAAATCTGCTTTACTTTTTTGAAGGAGTTAATAAACATGTGGATAAAGGTGAACCGGTAGATGTAGTATACTTGGATTTTCAGAAAGCATTTGACAAAGTTCCTCATGCGAGGCTTCTAGGAAAAGTAAAAAGTCATGGGGTAGGTGGTGATGTCCTTTCATGGATTGCAAATTAGCTAAAAGACAGGAAACAAAGAGTAGGATTAAATGGACAATTTTCTCAGTGGAAGGGAGTGGGCAGTGGAGTGCCTCAGGGATCAGTATTGGGACCCTTACTTTTCAATATATTTATAAATGATCTGGAAAGAAATACAACGAGTGAGATAATCAAATTTGCAGATGATACAAAATTGTTCAGAGTAGTTAAATCATAAGCAGATTGTGATAAATTGCAGGAAGACCTTATGAGACTGGAAAATTGGGCATCAAAATGGCAGATGAAATTTAATGTGGATAAGTGCAAGGTGATGCATATAGGGAAAAATGTTAGGTTCCATATTAGGTGTTACAACCCAAGAAAGAGATCTAGGCATCATAGTAGATAACACATTGAAATCGTCGGTTCAGTGTGCTGTGGCAGTCAAAAAATCAAACAGGATGTTGGGAATTATTAGAAAGGGAATGGTGAATAAAACGGAAAATGTCATAATGCCTCTGTATCGCTCCATGGTGAGACCACACCTTGAATACTGTGTACAATTCTGGTCGCCGCATCTCAAAAAAGATATAATTGCGATGGAGAAGTGACAGAGAAGGGCTACCAAAATGATAAGGGGAATGGAACAACTCCCCTATGAGGAAAGACTAAAGAGGTTAGGACTTTTCAGCTTGGAGAAGAGACGGCTGAGGGGGGATATGATAGAGATGTTTAAAATCATGAGAGGTCTAGAACGGGTAAATGTGAATCGATTATTTACTCTTTCGGATAATAAAAGGACTAAGGGGCACGCCATGAAGTTAGCATGTGGCACATTTAAAACTAATTGGAGAAAGTTCTTTTTTACTCAACACACAATTAAACTCTGGAATTTGTTGCCAGAGGATGTGGTTAGTGCAGTTAGTATAGCTGTGTTTAAAAAAGGATTGGAAAAGTTCTTAGAGGAGAAGTCCATTACCTGCTATTAACTGTTGACTTAGAAAATAGCCACTGCTATTACAAGCAACGGTAAAATGGAATAGACTTAGTTTTTGGGTACTTGCCAGGTTCTTATGGCCTGGATTGGCCATTGTTGGAAATAGGATGCTGGGCTTGATGGACCCTTGGTCTGACCCACTAGGGCATGTTCTTATGTTCTTTTGTTCTTATATTCACTTTAGATTGATTAATTTAAATATCTGGTTAAGTAGCGATATTCACCTTAAACAGCTGACTTAGATATCTGACTACACAGCGATATTCACATTTTAGATGGATAGCATGGTGTAACACAGCATGAGCAGTCTTTGGCTTGCCAGAGGACAGAATAGACTGGACTCTGGCTAGTCTTCTATAGACTTGTATTATTTATAGGCAAAACTAAACAACAAATCTGTAAGTCTTTAAAAAAGCACTAAAAATATGGTTATTTTATTAGGCTTTTGAGGAAATAGCCAACTAGTAGGGTGGATCTTCAATTTCCAACATCAAATATTTGATGTTTCGATGATGTATGTAAGTTTTGGTGCAAATTTATGTATGTTTTAATTTGTGAATTGCTGCAGTCATTGGAGTGACGATCGATAAATTCTTTTTAAATAAATAAATAAATTACCAAGCTTCTGCTTACCTCAGCAGTACTGGAAACAAAAATGCTTTAGCAAAACTCCCATTTACTTCTCCTCGCTTGTGGGGCCCACTATCCTCCTGTTGTGTCCGTTGCTGTACGACGTCTCTGCTCCGCCCACCTTACCTCGTTGGCGACTCCCTCCGGAGTTGATGGAGGGCTGGCTGCTGCGGCATCTCTGGGCCATCCTCCTTCGACGTCCCCGGAGTGGCTCGACGCTGTAGGCCGCCATGTTGACCAGATGCCTAAGGGCGCGCGCGGCCTGACTGATGTACCAGCGTTGGCGCAAACCTCAGGGGTGTCCCCCTGAGATGACGTCATCAGCTCCAGATATTTAAGGTCTCGGTTTTCGCTAACAAGACAAGTTAGCAAGGGTTCGCTTCCTCCTGGTCGCTGTGGATGAGATTCGCTTTCCGCAAACCTAGCTACTCTGCCTCCTCGGACTTCACTAGAGGTACCCGCTCCTCGGGGGCCTCGCTCTCTCTTTTTCTTTTCAGGTCTCAGTCCAGAACCGGTACTCACTCCTCAAGGGCACACATCCCGGACCAGCTCCTGAATACCACTTCTGCTAAGAAGTCATCGCTGCTTACATTAGTGAGTTTCCATCTATCTCTCGGAGCTTTTCCTGGGACCAGGTACTCGTTCCTCGAGGGCCTACTGCATCCCAACTCCTGAGCTGCTTCAAGAGATTATTGTGTGAGTGTTACCATCAAGGACTTGTTCCAGAACTCTGCATATACTGCCTACTCACTTTCTTAGTTTCTCTACAGCTCAGCCACCTTGGGATCACTGTTCCAGTACCTGAGGGACTACTGCCCAGTCGGGTGCTTCCAGCTCACTACTGCCACCTCTGGTGATTTAATATATTGCCTAATTAAAGAACTAGTGTGTGTCTGTCTCCTACACTAAGCCTGACCGGTGGTCCTTCTCGGGATCTCCCCCGAGGGCATGGTCACCTGCCACTGGTCCAAGGATCCACCCACAACTATTCTAAATAATAGCAGATTGCTATCTCTCAGCTTTAACAACAGAGCTTTAATAACAGATTGCTAACTCCAGCAACTCCATTAACACCTCCCTGGAGCCTGCCTTCTTATCGCTCTTCCCAAGGGGAACACCCTGGAGCTAGTATTCCTTTGTGGGCTGATTAAGATGGACCAGGCTAAATGCCTGATCCTGGACTTTTAAGAGGGCTCTAACATATACTTTAAACAAGGATATCTGGCTAAGGAGCGATATTCTTACCTTACTTTAGCAGTCTTTATTAAATAGCCAGTTATTCCTAGATATTTAGATTTGGCAAGACAAGGTTTTCTGGATTAAAGATCCTAGCTCTTTCTTGGCCATTTATATTTAGCAATGGAATCTCAAGGCTAGTCAGATTACTGAATATGGACCTCATTGGTTTTATCCATGGAAATGACGTTGAAGATTGCCCTCTATATGCTCATTATCATCCAGTTTGCTGCTATTAAACTTCCCATGAAGCCTCAGTTCCAGCTTTGAATAGTGATTATTTTTGTTCTTCAGCCTTTCTGAATATCTATTCTCAGCCTTCTTTCCGTTATCAAACTGGGTGGATCTACCCCAGGGGTGGGCAATTCTGGTCCTCGAGGGCTGCAAACCAGTCGGGTTTTCAGGATATCCTTAATGAATATGCATGAGAGAGACCTGCATACACACTGCCTCAGTTGTATGCAAATCTATTTCATGCATATTCATTAGGGGTATCCTGAAAACCCGACTGGTTTGCAGCCCTCAAGGACTGGACTTTCCCACCCCTGATCTACCCTATTGTGTTTAAAAGCAGATCTAGGCATAGCTGTTAAATTAGTAGTAAATCATACAAATATATTATCCAGTTTAAAAAAATGGAAGATAAAATGCCTGTGATCAATTGAATTTTGATTTGATGAAGTAACCTAAGGTGTACTTCAGAATTACTATGGTATCCCAAAGAATTGCGAAGTAATTATATACTTTAAAAAATACCTCAGCCACTAGCTTAAAGGAAAAAGCTCCCCTAATGGGATTTTTTTACAGTCCTGATTTCTAACTTCCATCCCAATGCAGTATTTTGTTTGCTGGCCTGAAAGATATATCAGTACAGAGAGCTACAAAAAAAATGAAGCAAATTAGAGTTACAGCTCTGAGCCTCCTTTAGAATTTGCTGAAAGGCTCTGTAAATCACTTGTTAGGCACTGAATGGTGACAAATGTTACGAGCGCGCGCGGAGCGCGGTCGTCTCAAGCGGGTGGTGAGCCCTTGGGCCACGGCAAGACTTAGGGAGGAGCCCCAAGCCACACCATGGGAGATGAGCTGAGCAGGCATGGTGAGCCAGGCGGGTACAGTAGCAGGCAGTAGGAAGAGAAGTCTGACCCTCAGCCGGACCTGCACGCCCATGGCAACCAACACTGGGGAGTTGATTGATGATCGGTCCTCCGACTGTTCCCGGCCCTTTCGGACCTGCCGCTGGGTACGGCAATGGGCGGCAGGCCGGACAGAGGCGAGGGCAGACAGAGTCCTTTACACTGAAGACATCGTAGACAAGGCAGGTGCAGACATCGAAGAGAAAGGCTAGTGCAGACATCGAAGATGAGGGCTGGAAGGAAGACATGGCACTGTCCATCAGGGCGCCCTACTCAGCCCACCCGTGGGACTGAGTCGCGGACCACCCCATCCCAGACGCGCCCTACACAGCCCAGGAAGGCTGGTCGCGGACCACGCTGAGGATAGGAGGGTGCTGGGAAGAAGGAGAGGCGAAATACTGCACTCCAGGCAGCACAAGGCAGGAACGCTGCTCTCCAGGCAGCTCCAGGCAGGAACGCTGCTCTCCAGGCAGCTCTAGGCAGGAATGCTGCACTCCAGGCAGCACAAGGCAGGAACGCTGCACTCCAGGCAGCACAAGGCAGGACATCAAGGAAAAGCAGGAACTGGATCAGACATCAGGTAACACACCAAGGCAGACATCAGTAACATCAGGTAGCGGACAACAAGGTAAGACAGGACAAGGAGCCATCAAAACAGGGTAGACCATGGAGGACCTGGATCGAGGAAGAGGTACAGGCAACTGTAGCACTCAATCCGAAGGCAAGTTGCAAGTGACAAGAAAGTCCTTATATACTGGAGGTTGTAGGCAACTCCCTAGGAGGAGTTTGCCAAGACCGCCCCTCGCTGGCCCTATAAGTGGGGTAGAGAGCTGCGGGCCAGCCCCTAGGAGAAGGGCGTCGCCAAACAGGAAGTCCAAACGCATGCATGCAAACCACAGGCAGGCCTCAGGAACCGCTAGGCCTCCCAGGCCCTGGAGCAAGTCCCGGATCGTGCACAGAAGAGGCCCTGGCTTCGAAGCGGCCTCCGGGAGGAAGGTAAGATACCTCCTGTAGCGCAGCAACAGGAGGGATCGCAACAACAAAGTATGTATTTTGGCATTACAGAAAATAATCTAGATATAATGTCATCATATATATTCTTAGCTTTCTCTCTGCAGTCATTCTATCCATGACGTTTGCTCTTGGAAGTTCATATTCAGTAAACCAGAGAGCGGACTGTTGCGCCGGAGGTGGACCCTTGGGCCAAGGTGGGGTTGACGCAACCCGTAGGTAAGGACCTATGGGTCCCCACCATCAGCAGGCGGAGAGTGCTGATGAACAGAGCCCAGCTGGAGCTTCACCAATACCAGCCCTCATTCCCCGCGGGTTGAGCCTTTGGGTGCTGGGGCTGGCTAGACTTACATGGGCCTCGGTATGTGATCAATGAGGAGATTGAGATTAGCCCAGAGACAGCAGGTGAGAGATGGTACAATCTTACACTGGACAAGGTAGTGTCCCGGAGACTCAGGTGCCTAAGGAACGAAGGCAGACAGGGGGCGTGCGAGCAAGAGCAGGCCGAAGTCTGAATAGACCAAGTCCAGGAAATAGGCTGAAGAGGCGTCGAGGAACAAGCTTGAGTCAGGGCTAGTGGCAATCTGGAAGCAGTGACAAGCAAGGCTGAGGTCTGATCATGGAGATGGTCAAGCGTAGTCAAACAATGCTGAGGTCTGGGTCTGGATAGAGGCAATGACGTAGTCAGGCAATGCAGAGGTCTGGGTCTGGAGAGAGGCAACAGTGTGGTCGGGCAAAGCAAAGTCAAAGTCCGTGTAGCAATCTGAGGAAAGGTGAAGAGCAAGAACGTAGGAGCAAGGAGTTAGGAACTAGGATTAGTGAGGAACAGGAACACGGGAGTGAGATGAATCTCTCAGGAAGCAGTGAGTACTCAACCAGCAAGAAGACCTGTTGCAAAGGAAAAGCTAGGGAACAGAGCCCGGGCTTAAGTACTGGTGCTCCAATGACCTCATCATCTGGGGCTGCGGCTCGGTTCCTACCACGGGCCCTACTTAAGCATTACTTATGTGCGAGCACCTAGGGAGGGGTGCAATGCCAAGTAGCAGCATCTCTCCACGGGCCACGCGGAGAGGCCCAACATAGAACAATGGACATGGTGGCTGGACCAGGATCGCCAGGGACTGCAGCTGAGCCAGAGGCACCAGGGGAGGCCCGAGGATGGAGCTGGCGGCCCACCACCACCAGAGACGAGGAACCAGGTGCTGGAGTTACTGCAGAGAGGTGAGGGGGCCGTGTCGCGGGTCTGCCATGGACAGCACATGTAACATGGACAAGTTATCTAGCTAAAGCTAGCTGGATAACTTGTCCTAGATATTCAGCCAGATAACTTAAAAACCTATCCGGCTATGTCTGAATATAACCAGTTAGGTTTTTAAGTTATCTGGCCTTGTGTGACCTGTTAACTTGCTACTTAACCATAGATATTCAGTTAAGCAGGGTGTAAAACATAAACAAAAAAAAGCCTTTTGCGATCCCCTCTCCACAATATGTTTAAATTGGTCCCAGGCCAATTGGTCCCAGGCCAAGCAGCCCCAAACCCCCAAAGCCCCCACCAAAGCATGAAAGTTTTATGGGGAGGGGCTTGCAGATCGCTCCCAGCCTCTCCTTCCTTGTTTTATTTTTTTGTCCAAGGCCTCCCTGCTTCCCATCTTCCCACACTCTATCCACCCACAACCTCAATAACCTGAGCCCCCCACCCTGGGCCATGAAAACCCCTGCTGGGAGTGAGGTAACCTCTTACCCGCTCCCAGTGCTTCTAGAACTGTTCTGAAAGCACATCTTACATTTCCAGTGCTTCCAGTGCTGTTCTAAAGCAGCTATAAAGTTATTCAATTAACCTAGCCAGTTACAACTGAAAATCGGCTAAATTATCCAGATAACTTAGGCCACCCTAGAATATCTCTTCTTTTTATCTAGCTAAATAATACCTGGCTAAATGACTTATCCAGCTGTAGACAGATAAATGGCCAAACATTCAAAAGGTTGCCATTTAACCTGATAACTTACGATTTGTATGATTTGTTCAGGCACTGAGGTAGCTTCCATTTTCCTGTAGGGAGATATCTCATGTTTGCCCTGATGCACCATTATGAATTATAATAGCCAAGTACAGGCCAAATTCTGACAGGCCGCAAAAAGGCACTGTCACAGCAAGAGAAGGAACTTTGCCCAGGTGAACTTTAAAACATTGTCACTCTGGAAAATTAAGATGCCTTGTCCTGATACACTGAAGGATACCTTATCAGATGTGCCTGTTTGTCAGTTCCTGTGCAAATATAAAGCAAACAGAGAGGCAATGACTTAAGATCCTAAGCAAGTGTCAGGGACAGCCAAGCAAGAAGAGGCCAGAAAGACCCTCACCCTAAGAGGGGGGAGGCAGTCAGAGACGGAAAAAAACACTGACTCTAACACAGAGCTTGGCATACAGACATTACAGTTCTCCCCCCCCCCCCCCCCAAAGAAATGGGGAAGGTGAAAAGACCTGCAATGCAGCAAAGACCCTTTACTCACCACACGATTATGCATGAGCTTAGGCATATTTATCAGCTAGAAGGAAAAAGGAGGCAAGCGACGTACCCTGCCTCCAGGGGAGAGTGATCCTGAAACCTGTGCCGAAGCATCCCTGAAAGTGAAAGGGGGCCAGAAGCAGACCAGGACTCCCTGCTATCGAGAAGAGAGAAACTAAGTGTGGCCAGGTGATCGGAGAGAGGAGACCCCGTCTCAGGACAGAGTGACTCGGAGTCGTAGATAGTTAAGAGTGAGGCCAAGCCCGAAGCTAGCCTCTGTCCTGCACAGCCTGCCCACTCTGCCAGCACCAAGCCCAGGAAGCAAGCCTCTCCCCTGCCCACATTCTCCAGCTCTCCAGCCAGAACCTGCTTCAGAGGTGAACAGAGGTATCGCCTGAAGTTGGAATCAGGGGTACGTAAGTTAGCCATAAGTATTAATATCTTAAGCAAGCTAAGGTTTATGACATATGTGAAACTACCCATGATACAGAACTTTCTTTAGGGAAAATACAGAACTTTTCTTTAGGGAAAACTGGTGCTTAGTGGCCAGGATGAAAGAGATAGGAATTGTTATTTTCTAAATGCTATGTCCTGCCAAATCTGATAAATGAAAGCCTGTTTCTGAGGAGAATGCACACATTGCCTGTTCCCTGACTTAGGATCGTAAGTAAGGTGGGAGGGCAGCTGGCAGTGTCTTGTAGCAGACAGATCCCTGCACCCCTAAACCTGCTTACTTTCCTCTCCCTCTTCCTGTGAAGTACTTGGGTCCTCCACCAGCCTAACAAATTTCTCTCCCATGTCCAAACCATTTAAATTTGGTATGTCTTTTAAAGTCATTCCACTTTTCTTGACTTCACTGTGGTGTGATTAATACTCCCAAGGCATTGTTTGTTCCATTATGCCTTTCCACAAGTGCGCTGTCATGGTGGGTTGTACGTTTGATGAGGTGGGATCAAATACATTTTTTGTCGTGCTTTGATATTTTGCTATTACATTAAGTTCTACCTCTGAGAATCTCACTTCCCTCTTTCTTTCTTCCTTCTAGCTCATTACCTTCCTAAAATGACATTTTTCAAAATATTCAGTTACTTTCTATCTGGGTTTCTATCTCCCCTTCCAATTTTCAGGTTATCCTCGCCTCAATTCACAAATAGAATTCCTTTTATTTCTGTGTTCTATGCCAGCATGCAATGTCACACTGACGCAGTGCACCACAGCATCAAAATTGTGCTTATAAAAATGAAGGAGAAAACCCTGATTAACAATAAAAAAAATACATCTTAACTTATGCAGCACAGTGTTGAAATAAAAGCATACTGCATTAGATGAGAAGGAGAAATCAGCCTACATATGTTCTGTAATGCAATCATTGTTTTTACCTCTAACTACACATAGATTTTCCATCACTTTGAAATACAACTTCTTGACATTAATTGTGCTTATTATTAAGAAGCAGGCGTAATAAGGCCATCTCTCCTTTATTTTTCCTGTACTGTCATCACCTCTTAGGAAATAATGCTTATAACATAAGTAGTGTCACTCAGTTTGCAAGTGGGAACTCCTTAATGTTTTCAACGTGTTTAGCAGCATAACCTATGAGATTCCAACACATAAGAGCAGGGCTTGGTTATTCTTTACTAAGCATAGGCATTCATTTGAAACAAAATGGGAAATTTTATCAAAATCTCTAGATCATTTCATTTCATTTTTAAAACAACAACCAAAAGAAAAACAAACATTTATTTTTTCCTTCATTTCATGTTAAAACTTAGGTCAATCCTGATCATCACAAATAACATAAAATAATCCAGCGCCTTCCCTCAATTTCCTCCACCCCAGGATCCTTATATCTCATTTATTAGTCTTAAATCCTCATGAAGCAAGAACAAATCCCAGTCACTCCTGCCCTGCCAGCACAGCTATTGTAAATGACACCACTCGGTCCTCAGTCTGCCGGGACCATTTGCAATTACAACCCCAGTGGATATGAGCGAGTGGGGATTGTTCCTGACCCATGAAGACTAATAAATGGGTTAAAAGTCCAGGGAGTACAGCTGGGGAGAGGTATCGGGGTTGACCAGGGGGGAGGGTTTTCTCTGGCGGGGGTAGGGACCTCTGTTTTTTATTTCAAATAAATAAAACAAAACAATAAATGAAACAAAAAAGAAAAACAAAATGAAAAATGAAATAAAGTGAAATAAAGTGAAAAAAAATGTCTGTGCACACACGCATTCTTTATATCAGTGGTTTCCAATTTGTGGTTCATAGACTCTTAGGTGTCTACCAGACCATAATAGGAGCTTGGGAGGAATTGCAACTACTCAGAAAAAGAGTGAGCGCTGCACTATGGAATATCCTACATCAACAGCCTGGTCTGTACTGCTAAGAAGAGAGAGGATCAGGCCCCATCCCATGGTGACAAAAGACAAGGCCTCGCAAGCTGCGGCGGGCCCTATCTCATGATGGTCAAAGAAGAGTTTTGGCAGGCCATCATGGACCTAATCCCACAAAAAAGAAGCCCAACAGGCCACCACAGTCCTCACCCTAAAGTGGCCAAAGAATGATGCCCCAGGCCACCATGGACCCCATTCCATGGCAGCCAAAGAAGAGGTCAGAAGAGAGGAGAGGCCCAGGGTGAGAGCCTGTGACAGTATGGACCTGATTTTAAAAAGCATTTAAATTAGTAAAAACTGGGTTTTACTCAAGTAATTGCAGTTTACTCAAATAAGTGGGCTTTTGAAAATTGCTATAATATATACCATTTAATTATCCATAGGATTTACTCACTTAAGTGCACTTTATTCGAGTAAATGTCTTTTGAAAACTGCTACAATAGTAGTACATTTACATGTTTAACTCCTTTTCATGTGGGAGTGAGTGTGTGTGTGAGTGATAGAGCATTTGGGAGTTAATGTCTCCGTGTGTGTAAGGGAGCCTGTGAGAGTGAGAACATATGTATGTGTGTGACCCTGTGAAAGTGAGAGCCTATATTTGTGTGTGTGTGTGTGTGTGTGTGTGTGTGAAAGAAAGTATGTGTATAGGTATAAGAGGAAGCCTGTGGGAATGGGAGCCTGTATGTTTGAGAGAGAGAGCATATGTGTGTGTGTGTGTGTGTGTGTGTGTGTGTGTGAGGTATGTGAGGGAGCCTGTGGGAGTGAGAGCCTGTATGTATATGAAAGAGAGAGAATGTGGGAGTGAATGAACCTGTGGGAGTGAGCCTATATGTGTATGTGAGAGAGAGAGCAAGAGGGAGTGTGCAAAATAGTGTGTGTGTGTGTGTGTGTGTGTGTGTGAAAGAGACAGAGAATTTACATGTGTGTGTAATAGAATGTGTGATATGATAGAGAGAAGATAACATATGTTTGCCCCTGCCCCATCCCACTAAACCAGGTCAGCTCAGGATGACTGGAAATAAAAAATTCCCAGGTATTGTTATTTGATGTGTCTGCTGTTTTGAAATATTTTATTGGTGTCTGATAAATTTTTAAACATTTTAAGGAATGTTGAATTTATTGGATGATGGTATGTTGTTCTGTTCATCAGCTGTTTTGAAATATTTATTCTTTTTATTAGTATGGTTGTACTATTATGATTTATGTTTTATATTTTTTTATTGTATTGTTAGATGTTTTATGAAGAATGCTGATGTTTCAGTTATTTCATTGTTGCACTGCATACAGAGTCTGGCTTCATACAGTTTCCAGTTCAGCATTTGTCTGCTACTTTATTGTCTCTTCTGTATTATGCATGTGTGGCAGATTCACCAGATGGCCCTAAATCTTTTATCAAGAAACACAGCTTAGTGAGATTTCCACTCCTTTTCAGCCTCTCCCAATCTGGAAGGCTGTGATTGGTAGTCACAGGATACTTATTGAGGTAATCAGAAAGAGCAGTGTGGTCATTTTCAGTTAGCTTTTGGAGAGGCAAGAGCTCTTTTGGCTCCCCTTTTTAAGTTGGGCTGTCTACCCAGAGATTTTCCCAGGAGATTCCCCTCAGTGAACTCCCTGTCTGAGAAGACCTGCCTAAATTTGGAAGAGATATATATTTTTGCTGGATTCCTTTTTGGATTTTCATTCTGGGAAAAACCTTGGTTTCCATTCAAGGGGCAGGGGCTGAAGACCTGTGAGCCATTCTTCTACTCCCTCGAGGAGGCAAGCAAAGCAGTCTGACTTGTTCTGTTTTCCTAATAAGAGGTGTATTGTGTTTTAGGGCCTGATGTGTTGCCTTTTCATAAGTAGGGTTTTTAATGTTTGGGTCTGGCAGTTAGGGTGTATTGGTATTGCAGGTTTCCTATTGATTCCAAGTATATTTTTTGCAGAATTTTCTATTACTATACAATGTTCCTGGTAGTGAAGGGAGTTTGTGCTGCTATTACTGAAGTGATATATAGTGAATTGAATTTGAAAATTATTTTTTTATGATGAGTGGTAAAGGGAAATGTCTGCTCTGCACCCTTTGTTAGGGGAGTTTCCATGAACACAGGGTATTGTAGAATTTGAGGTGCAGATTTTATATTAGGATTCTACCCTATCCTGTATAGACCCCAGACTTCACTCACTTAAAGAAGAATTTTTATTGATCAATGCTCTTCAATAATTTTAATGGTAGTGTTTTTAGATGTTTGAACTTGACCAGTGGTTTCTTTGTTACTTAGGAGGTTCTTCTGTCTAGAGATACAACTGAGGGCCATGTATGGAACAGTAAAAGCCTCTATGCCAAAGATGGCTTACATTTGTCTGTAATAGGAAAAAGGATCTTAAGTGAAAAATTCAAATCATATGCCATAAGGCATTTTAGCTAGAGGATGGGGGTAGCAGAAAGAAATTGAAATGTCACACTCAGCATCTCCAAGAAGTGGGGGAAGAAACAAACACAATTCTGCTGAATAGGGCAGATAAGATGTCCAAGAAGAGCAACAAGTTGAGAGAGAGAATCTGGAAAGCTATGAGTACAAATGCAATGAAATCCCAGACCTGAAAGCTCTTAATGGTGGAAGCAGACTTGGACATTGTTGCTGTTACAGAGACATGGTTCACAGAGTCTCATGACTGGAATACGGCCATCCCAGACTAAAACTTATTAAGGAAGGATAAAGAGGACAGTAAAGGAAGAGCACAATCAGTGAGAGTACTGAGAGGAGAGGATCACCTTGCTGGTGGCAGAAATTTTCAAAACTTTAAAGTATTGGGGAGAATTAAACTATTAGGCCATATTATTTAGTGTGTTTGTGTGTCAGTACTCAATAGCTAGCCAGAGGGCAGGCAAAAAACAGAGGTTTGTGTGTTTGTATTAAATAGGTAGTCAGAAAGAAAGGCAAAAAACAGAGGTTTATTTATTTATGTATTTATTTATGGGATTTTTATACCGATATTAGTCGAGACATCATATCGGTTTACATCGAAACTAAAGGAATGAAATTACAATAAACAGGGGAGGGAGAGGGGGAGGGGGTACAACGAACCAAAAGGATAGCAAGGAAGGCGCAGGAACATATCAATCAGGAGAACTAGGGAGCCTAAATGGCAAAGAAAAGTCAGTTCAATACATTATAACATTACAATTTGGGGGGATGTTAAGGGTTTTGGGGGAAGGCTTGTTTGAAGAGCCAAGTCTTTAGCTGGGATCTGAATTGTGTAATGCCATGGCATACAGGGCTGGTGCAAGAGTATTCGGCGCCCTAAACAAACCTTTGGTCATGCACTTCCTACTCCAATTTACCTATTGGCAGCATCTCCAGCACTGCCCATCCTTCTTTGGCAGTATTGGTTATCCCCTTCTGGGCCTCAGGTTGATCGGATTTTGTTGCCCCCAACATTTTGGTGCTCTAGGCAACCGCCTAGTTTGCATAAAGGAAGCACCAGCTCTGATAGCATATCTAATGTTTAAGGAGGAGAAGAAGCCTAGTACAGTGGTTCCCAACCTTTTGGGGAGCATGGACCCCTTTTCCAAAAATGTTATGGAGCCCCAAATGTCTTTAATTTTTACATGCATTTAAATGCCACATGGAAAACGGATTACTGCAATAACAATAATATACATTCCAGAATAATTTGTAATGTATAAAACTTAATATTAAATAAGGAATGGCTGCTGATATAAACTGTGCTATCCCTCCTCCCCTCCCCTTCTGGGCCTTTCATGAATGCTCCTCACCACCTCCACCATGGCCCCTTCTTGAGTGCTGTGCCTCCTCTCCTTTTCCCTTGTGGACCCTTTCCTGGATCTCTCCCTCCTTCCGTCTCCCCATGATCCCACCCCACATGTTCTTTTATTTATTTGGATTTATTATTTGCCTTTTGGAATAAGAAACTCACCCAAAGCAGAGTATAACATTTTTGAAAGCCTGAAGGAGACATCATATCCATCAGTGACAGGTAACCGAGGTAAAACCCTGAAGAAGAGTTTCTCGAAACACCAGCGGTGTCGGGCGTTTGGTCGAACAAGGCTGAGGAGCCGTTTGTTCCAAATCTTTTTTCTTGGAAAAGATAAGTATACTTTTCCGTGTTTAAGTGATATTAGAAATTGAATACACATTTCAAAAAAAGGAAAAAAAGGGTAATTTACCTCCTTTCAAAAAATTCAGCATTTTTCATGTGTGTATAAGAATGGCATATGTCAACGTGATTTAGAACAAAAGGACTTTCAAATATAAAAAAATTATAAAAAGAAAAAGTGGGACACCCTATGATTATATTAAGAGTGCTTGCACACACAAGATAAGTGCTTATGAGATTTTGAAACACCTTTCGGGTGTATATGTACAGTCACTTATTTATGAGGGTGAACCCGTCCTATTAATATTCACGTTGTTGTATGTGATTCCTTTTTGATACATTGACAATAGATAATGGCATGAGAAGTTTTTATGCATGTACGGTAATTTCTTTTCCACAATATAACCTTGATGCAGCCCACCCGTGAAATGGCAATGCCGGCGTTTTTCTGCTCCAAATGAAGAAGCCTGGAGAAATTACTTTCATTTTTCAACTACGTTTGTGTTCAGAGGAGCATACGGTATAAGTTGTCATTAAGATAAGTATCCTTTGTTATTGGTACTGGTATGACTATATATGAACACTAACAGGAGCATCACAGTTCTGATTTGATTTTCACCACAAAGTGTTAGACTGAGATAGTTCCTTATAACAGGCAAGATCCTGTCTAAACTTTCTAAATGCACATTGGGACATTATTGTAAGAGTCTGGGGATTTTTATTTCAAACTTTGAATATTTACAGTGTTTTGAGGAATGCTCATATCTTTTTGAAATAAACTTTACCCTTAAAGGGTTTATATGAGGACCCATTGGACTGAGAATATTTTGTTAAGTAGTTTCCCATGGACTTTGCTCTGCATTAGAAGTAGTATGCAAGATTGTTTTTTTTTTTAACTATTTTTCTAACTCAAATGAGGAAACACAGCACAAAGGAGTTTTGTTATAAAAAAATATATATATAAAGAAGATAAGGTATAAAATAAAATTTTTAAAACTTTGGAGGTTTATCTGACCTGTGATTGATGAAGTTAGTTTCATTTCATTTAGTTTAAGTGCTTGCTATTTTATGATAAATGCCCTAAAATGTTTTCTTGTGAGCTATTGCCAGCAAACATTAAAGTTCAAAACCATGCTGCCAATTAAAGCTGCACCCCCTCTGAGCTTTTTTCCAACCTCCGTGGGCCCCTCCGTATTCCCCCCAACTTACCCGCTTGCTCAGAGTCCAAAGTAAGCAGGAGTGATTACCCATCAATTTTGCACCACATGTGATGTGTTGCGAAATAGTGCCAGCCTCAAATCTACCGGTATCATTTTGAAATATACTACCGGCAAGGCACGCATGACAGAGGATCGATCCTGCTCCTTTTTGGCTCTGGGCAAGTGGATAAGCTAGAGGGAGGCAGGATTTGGGGATAGAAAGAAGCCTAGGAGGACACTTTTTTTTTTAAATTTGGCTTTTACAATGAGGGGTGACACTGAGACTGGCTACTTCTATTTTGAAAATGAAAGGAAATGAAATAGGAAATTTCATTGAGATTTCCCATTTCATCTCAATCAAATGCACATCCCCATAAAAGAACTGGTATTATTTATTGTTTTTATTTGTTTAAGGAGGCCTATTATTAGTTTTGTCTTAGATCCATCTTGCTTTGTCTAGCTTGTTTGAGTATGTTGACAAAAATCACTGGCACCAACAGTGATTTTGTCATTAAGGCTTCTGTGTTATTACTGTCTCAGTGGGAATCACGCATTCCCATTTGAAGCTGAGTACACTTCATGCTTTCAATCTCCCCTGCACATCCAGGATCTTTATTACCTAAAGTGAGTGAATGCTGCAGCCTTACTGCCAAAGGCTGTGTCAAATAGTCCCTGAGATGAATTACTGGACACTTGTACTCAGTTACAGCTCCCGGGGACTATGGACCTGATTTACTAAGGCTTTTCTCCCATTCTGTGTCCATGAGAAAAATGCTTAGTAATCAAATGAGTTTGCTTTCATTTGATCTTTATTATTCTCTCTACACTTGTGTCTTTACCTGAGTAGTCACCAGCAACAAAAGTCTTTTATTAACCCCTTTATTGCCAAGATGCTTGTTATCCTTATGGCCAGAGGGATTTTCATTGTTTGGAAATATAGGGGTAGATTTTAAAACTTATGCGCGTGCGTCCATGTGCGCGTGCTTCCCAGCGTGCGCACATGGATGCGGCTTATTTATAACATGCGTGCATCGGCGAGCGCGTGTTATAAAATACGAGGGGTGCGCGCACATGCTCGGTGGATTTTAACATTCGCGCATGCATGTGTGCGCGTGGCCCAGGACTCACACACACACGGGGGGGGGGGGGGGGTAAATTTTTAATTTATGCACGGCAACGCGATGGTCCCTTTTCCCAGTTCCCTCCCAGTCCGCTCCAATTAAAATGTGCGCCGATCTAAAATGCGCGCAGCTTGCGCAAGGTCCTGCCGTGCGCGTAACCCCCGTTTCTAATGCACGGGGGTGTTTTAAAATAAGCCCGATAATGTTCACACCACAATATTTGTATTCTTTATTCATGTTTACCTAGGCATATCATACAGCATTTATTTCTGTACAGCAAAACTCTCCATTAGTCTTGTGTCATATTTGCCTATAATCCCCATCTAAAGAGGTTTTCAGTAATACTGCTCCAATCAAAGAGGGATTATAAGTGATAAAACATTGAAGGAAAAATTCAGCTTTCCCTCCCAGTTTTTTTTTAGGGGACAGATAATAAGAGGTTTAATCCTCCGAATTTGGCCAGTTGCATGCCCAGTAGGGTCAGGTGAGAGGGTGTCAGCACCCTGCCCTACCCTGATAATGGTACAGGTTCTCTGTCTCTGTTAAAAGGCCAGGAAAGGACTGTTCTCAGATCATGAGTCAGGTTTTACATTTAATCTTAGTCAAAAAGAAGCAAACAAGAAATTGGACTGCTGAAACTCTGTATATTCGTCCATCCCTGTAGACGGTCTTAAGGTTTTCTTATATATAATACAAAATGTTTGAACGCCAGGACTTTTGAGCATTAATTGTTTAGTTCAAAAAGGGATTATGGGTAAATCTTTACAGAAGAAAAAATTGTCTCCCCATGCCTGAGATCTTCATTTTGTTTAGTTTCAGGAAATATAATTTCTCTCAGGATAACTTATGCTGCAGACAAATCAGATAACTAGATAAAAGAAGGTCTGGACCTATGGATTTTACTAGTGATCTACAAACCAGTGCAAGCTTTTGAGAGCCACTACGTTTTTTTCCTTTAAAATATTGTAACTCCTGCTCCAGTTTATGGGCCTCAACAACAGAGGCACACAGGGTCCCAGGTCCACTTCCTTACCCTCTCTCACAGTCCCACAGGCCCCGGGATAGGATTTTTTTCCCAATGAAAGGAAAGGAATCAATCTTCCGTGGCCCAAGAACTTGTGGGTGACTCTCAATAGATCTATCCTGGGAAGGTATCAGTTCACTTTCACAATTAAGGGATGTGAGTGCTAACATAATACTCTGGAGGCTCAAAATAAATGTTTACTGTAGAACTTCATAAATGGCAAAAAAAGACATTTTCCACATGAGATCTTAGCATAAATGGCTTGAAATCACAGTTCTCCAATATTTGTCCATGCAATTATCTCTCAGTAGTTGGACCAGGAAAAAACTCTCACCCTCCAGGGCTTGGAAAAGCAAGGCTTCCCAGGTGGACAGCAATATCCTAGTTGGGTAGAAAAAAACTCCCCGTCCAAAAATACTGATAGACAAAATGCAAGGTCACAGTTTCTGCACAAACTCCAACTTGTACCGCTTCTCCCCAGAGTGAAAACTCCAGATGGGAGCCTCCAAATGTAATAAAGGTCTTAATCACTAGGGATGTACAGAAGGAAAAAATTTGTTTCAATTCATTTTTTGTTTCACCAGGACCCAAATTCATTGCATTACTTTCATAGGGGGAAAAACCAATTCGTTGATTAGTTTTATTCGTTTTCCATTTTCCTATTAAAGTCAATGAGGGAAGTATTTGCAGCCTATTTTTGGCTACAGAATTGGGATTTTTCTTATCAATTCTGATGAAAATTCTGGGGAGCAATCATCAGAACGAGAAAAGAGCTCTAAGATACTTAGACTGTGGCAAAGTGGCATGAATAGCCTAAGGTACTGTAAATGGGCAAAGGGGTACCAGGAGTGGCAAGAGTGCTTTAACAGAGGTGCAAAGCAGCAGCGAGAATGTAAAAAACACACCACAGCTTCAAAAGAGAGCACCAATAACAGTTGCATGAACCCTCAAAGGCAGCACGAGAGGCAAAGTGGCAAGACAAGTGGCATCAACATCCTACAGCACAATGAAGGGGGAACATAGCAAGCAGATAGACTAGTACCAACACACTGAGGAACCATGATAGTGGCAAGAACACCACAAGGGGTAGAGTGAGTTATCTGGTGTATGGCAGCAAGGCAGAGTGGCAGAAAGTTGATAGGAGCAAGACAGGCTGGCAGAGAGGAGGTAGTCTGGTCCCTTTGGTTTTGATAGGGGCAAGACAGACTGGCAGAGGTGAGGTAATCAGGTCCATGTGGTTTTGATAGGGGCAAGACAGGCTGACCCCGGGGAGAGTTCCCTTTCCTTTGTGTAGGAAAGGGCTCCCTAGAATGGGTTCGCCCCTAGAGTGGGGTGTTTCCGTTGGCGTCTAGTGAGCTCTCACTGGTCTTTTAAAATCTGGTGGAAATAGCAGATATACAAACGAGAATTTTGAAGGCCGAGGTGGAGGAGGTTTCCATGTGAACAGCGGTTCAACATGGGTCAGCGGGTGTTAAGAGATAGACTGGCTACACTCGGGGAGAGTTCCCTTTCCTTTGCACAGGAAAGGGCTCCCTAGAATGGGTTGTTGGCCCCTAGAGTGGAGCACGAGCCTTCAAAGCGAGGCGAGTCGACGTGGAGGAGGTTTCCATGTGAACAGAGGTTCAACATGGGTCGATGGGTGTTAAGAGATAGGCTGGCTACACCCGGGGAGAGTTCCCTTTCCTTTGCGCAGGAAAGGGCTCCCTGGAATGGGTTGGCCCCGAAAGTGTGGTGGTTCCATTGGTGTCTAGTGAATACCCAGAAGCTATTAACTGTACTTATGCACTTCAGCTGATGACAAAGGAACTTGAAGAGATCTCAGAAATAAGAAAACTGCTACTCAAGTCCAAATCTACAATATCAACCTATGTTGACTTTGTACCCTACACGGGCCTCTGTAAACTATGGGAACACAGAGGATGAACTAGAGTACAACTATCACCAATTTTCTATAGTACTAGAAACATTAATGTTGGCACCTAAGAAAGATTTAGGGAAAATGGCCCATATTATGAAGGTCATGAAGACTATTGAGCATATGAAATATCCAAGCTCCAAGCTAGACAGACAGGCACAGCATTTGAGGTCAGACCCTTGTAGGGATGTACGGCCTGGACATTGGACAGACTGGCACAGCATTTCAGGTCAGGCCCTTGTAGGGAAGTAAGGCCTGGACGAACAGGCACAGAGTTTGAGGTCAGGACATTGTAGGGACGTACGGCCTGGACAGTGGACGGACAGGCACAGCGTTTGAGGTCAGGCCATTGTAGGGAGTAAGGCCTGGACAGAAAGGCACAGCGTTTGAGGTCAGGCCCTTGTAGGGACATACGGCCTGGACAGTGGATAGACAGGCACAGCATTTGAGGTCAGGCCCTTGAAGGGATGTAAGGCCTAGATGGACAGGCACAGCATTTGAAGTCAGGCCCTTGTAGGGATGTAAGGCCTGGACAGTGGATGGACAGGCACAGCGTTTGAGGTCAGGCCCTTGTAGGGACGTAAGGCCTGGACGGACAGCCACAGCATTTGAGGTCAAGCCCTTGTAGGGACGTAAGGCCTGGACAAACAGGCACAGCATTTGAGGTCAGGCCCTTGTAGGGATGTAAGGACTGGACAGCGGATGGACAGGCACAGCGTTTGAGGTCAGGCCCTGTAGGGATGTAAGGACTGGACAGTGGATGGACAGGCACAGCGTTTGAGGTCAGGCCCTTGTAGTGAATTAAGGACTGGACAGTGGACACTGCAGACAGGTACAGCATTTGAGGTCAGGCCCTTGTAAATACCCAGAAGCTATTAACTGTACTTATGCACTTTAGCTGATGACAAAGTAACTTGAAGAGCTCTCAGAAATAAGAAAACCGCTACTCAAGTCCAAATATACAATATCAACCTATGTTGACTTTGTAGTTTACAGTGCCTCTATAAACTATGGGAACACAGAGGATGAACTAGAGTGCAACTACCACCAGTTTTCTATAGTACTAGAAACATTAATGTTGGTACTTAAGAAAGATTTAGGGAACATGGTCCATATTATGAAGGTCATGAAAACTATTGAGCATTTGAAATATGCAAGCTCCAAACATCTTAAGTCAGCTTTTTATATTCCTCCATTCCAAATGTTGCAAAACTGGAAAAAGAATATTCTGTAAAGAAGTGATGCACAAATACATGAAACTGAAATTAGAAATACTAGAACTAAACTCAGACAGACACAACGTTTGAGGTCAGGCCCTTGTAGTGATGTAAGGGCTGGAGTGGACAGTAGAAAGACAGGCACAGCATTTGAGGTCAGGCCCTTGTAGTGACATAAGGGCTGGATGGACAGGCACAGCAGTCAGGCCCGTGTAGTAATGTAAGGGTTGGGCAGAAAGGCACAGCGTTTGAGGTCAGGCCCTTTTAGTGATGTAAGGGCTGGACAGTGGACAGACAGGCACAGTGTTTGAGGTCAGGCCCTTGTAGTGACATAAGGGCTGGATGGACAGGCACAGCGTTTGAGGTCAGGCTCTTGTAGTGATGTAAGGGTTGGACGGGCAGGCACAGCATTTGAGGTCAGGCCCTTGTAGTGACATAAGGGTGGGACAGACAGGCACAGCGGTTGAGGTAAGTACATGTGCTGATATTATCTGAAGCATATGAGGCAGTTAGAGCTCCTGCAAGGATTTAAATTGCTTTTTTTCATCTTGCCATTCACAGGGAAAGTTTGGAAACCCAAGCAAAGGCATGTTTATTTTAAAAAACACTAGCATTTCCATCAATTCTGGTGCCAGCCTTGAGCGGTGAAGGCTCATGATATCCCCTGTCATAGAAAATACACATTCACTGTACATACTGGTTGGTGGACATGACAGATATCGTTGAGCCACTTTGGCTAGATGTGGCCAGACAGTGGACTTGTGTGCCCAATATGCCAGCGGATCTGTCTGCATATAGTCTATGGGCTCTGTGAGATACCGTGTCACTGACATTTGTGCTGGTGTCTCCTTTGCTTGGGTAGGCTGATAGTCCTTCTTGCCAGCTGCTTTCACTCTAGCCCATTCCAGAACATATGCTTATTTATGGGCAAAATGGCTTTGGCGTACTGAAGTGGAGCAGGAAGTACTAGCTGTTGCTGACAGAGTGCTACTCCTTCTTGGGCTAGCACTACTCTCTGAAGTGCCTGCTGTTTCCTCCTCTTCTTCATGCCTAATCTGTCTCTGCCTATGGCGCTCCTGTTCACAGACGTTTACTAACAGCAGATCCTTCACAAATGTGAGACAATCGGACTGTAGGGCGAGTTTCCCTTTCACACGGGGATCACAGACTGTGGCGAACATGTATTTGTGGTCTTTTGTTAAAGGTCTTAATCTCTCTTGCACCTGCTTCTGCAAAATGTCCAGACAATACAGCACCTCTGCTGATATTCCCTCTTCCTGTTTAAAGCCCTCCAAATTTTCCTCCAGAAAATTAACTATAGGGATAATGTCAGCCAAGGTGGCACTTCTGGAACTCAGCTCCTCCGTGGCATCCTTGAAGGGCTGCAGGATTTTTACCAGCTGACTCATGACTTATCATGAAGACTGAAGGATAGCTAATGTAACCCCAATATTTAAAAAGGGCTTCAGGGGTGATCCGGGAAACTACAGACTGGTTAGCCTGACTTCAGTGCCAGGAAAAACAGTGGAAAGTGTTCTAAACATCAAAATCACAGAACATTTAGAAAGACATGGTTTAATGGAACAAAGACAGCATGGCTTTACCCAAGGCAAGTCTTGCCTCACAAATCTGCTTCACATTTTTTGAAGGAGTTAATAAACATGTGGATAAAGGTGAACCGGTAGATGTAGTGTACTTGGATTTTCAGAAGGCGTTTGACAAAGTTCTTCATGAGAGGCTTCTAGGAAAAGTAAAAAGTCATGGGATAGGTGGTGATGTCCTTTCGTGGATTACAAACTGCATGCCTTAGGTGATTCCAGAGACAAGATGGCGGTTGGCAGCGCCCACGCTGTCTCGGGGACGCCGGGGAGGTCGGCGTTCGCTGGCAGAGGCCGCCATTCTTCCTAGGATTGACAATGCAGGGAAAAAAGAGGTGGGCATGAGAGATCACAGCCATCTGTGACCGACAGGCATAACAACAGTCTTCAGGACAGGCCATTGGGTCATTTTAACCTTACCAGGATCCATTTGTATTTCTTTGGGTGAAATTGTGCACCAGGAATTCCACTGATCACATGTCAAATTCACATTTTTGAGCTTGGCATATAATGTGTGTTTCTGGAGATGGTCCGGGACCTAACAGACCTGCTGGTCATGCTCTGCTTGATCTTCAGAAAAATATCAAGATGTCATCTAGGTAAATAACTATGTTCTGATCTAGCATGTCACAAAATATTTTGTTCATCAATATTTGGATGTAGCAGGCATGTTTTCTTAAACCCAAATGACATCATCAGATATTCAAAGTGGCCATGGCATGTTTGAAACACCATCTTCCATTCATCTCCTTTCTAATCCGGACAGAATTACATGCTCTCCAAAAATTGAACTTAGTGAGTATTTGGGCTGCTTGAAGGTGTTCCAATAGTTCATTATTAAAAGACAAGGTGTAGTAGATGCTAATAGTTAGTGTTCAAGTTTTAATAGTCAATACAAGGTCGGAGAGAACTGTCCTTATTGGGCATTAAGAAGATAACCACTCCTGCTGGTGGTCGAATGTTGAATAAAACCTTTCTTCAAATTTTCCTTTAAGTATTCCTGGAAGGCCTTCAGTTCCAGCTTTGATAAAGAATAGATTCTTACAAAAGGGATTTCTGCCCTAGTAGTACATCTTTGGGGCAGTTATACGATCTAGCAGGGGGAGAGTGTCAGCTCCATTTTTGTCAAAAACATCTCGATATGCAACATATTTTACTGGCAATTGTCCAATCCCATCTTTGAGTGCCAGACAACACAGATGGCCTGGATTCTTTTCTTCAGACACCACTTCATTGGGCATACAATCCTACTGGCAATAGGTTAATAGGAACAACACCTACCAATCTTCTAATTGATGTACAGCTCATGTTCTTTCAGCCATGGAATACCAAGAATGACTGGAAAATGGACCACTCTGATGAAATCACAAATAAGTTTCCTGGTGGTTCCGTCTCAGTGGTTACAGGCCCTGAAAATAAGGTGAAGTCATAGATGGTTCTCTACCATGATGCTTATCCCATCCTGTTTTTATGAGACCTGATGCTGAGTGAATGTGAGGTCCATAAAACAAACAGATGCTCCAGTGTCAATCATGACTAGGGCAGAAATTATATTAGTTTTCACAGGGCATTTTACTGAGACATGTCCCCAGGGCAGTGTTGATACTCAGAGAGATAACTGCCTCCAGATCCATTCCCTCTACTAGGGCCAGGAGTCTGTGGTTTCCCCAGCTGGGGACAACTTTGATTCTGATGTTTGCCATGATAGGAATTTCGAAAATGCCCTGAAAGGCCAGAATAGAGGCACAAATCTTCTTGAGGGCACCGCTTTTATCCTTCCTCAGAGAATCAGCATTTCATGCCATCAACCAGCATGGGCTTCTCAGAGGTCAACTGTCTATTTGTGGGGGCAACCTGTCCATCCAGGGTTTGTAACTGTTTCCCTCTTTTGGCCTTCGCTGTCCCAAGCATATCTCAAACCTTGTGCATAAGGTGAGCAGTGCTTCTAGGTTGGCTGCGAGTTCTAGCCAGGCCAATTCATCCTTGCTGTGGGCCACTAAACCCCACTGGAAGAGAGCATGTAGGGCCAGTTCATTCCAGTCCAAATCATTCGCCAATTAATTGAACTCTATGGCATACTCAGTTACACTATGCTGGCCCTGATGAAGCCCCAGGGTCTTACTTTCTGCCAAACGAACACAATCTGAATCATCAAAGGCCTGGGAAAGAGCATTCATGAATGAATCTACTCAGTTCAGAATCAGATCATTTCATTCTAGAAATGGTGATACTCATACCCTTAATAGTAAGCAGGCTAATCATAAACCAAACCTTAAGCAATGCCGATGGGTTCAAGTGCAGATGTAGGTGAAACTATAACTTGCATTGATTCAGAAAGCCCCACAACTCATCCTTATTACCACCAAATTTTTATGGAATTGGTAACAGAGGTTCAGGGGATAGCAGCTCGGTTAGAGTTGCTGGCCTTGATTGGCAGCATGGCCCTGAAGGGACTCCATCTTCACCTGAAGGGCATGAAGCTGAGCTTGCAACCCTTGCACTGCCTCCATAAGATCCTGCACATATGCATAAAACTGCTCCATTTAGCCCAACCACTATTTATGGCTGGTCCAGACTGTCATGGCCCATTCCGCTAAGGATGGAGGAAAGGTGCCATTGGCATACTTTGAAAGGCTCAGTTGTCTGGAGCTGCTGTTTTCCACCTAAGGCAGCTGTTGTTCCCCTCAAGTTGAGCCCCTGAGTGCAGGCAGCTGTTAGGACTTCCACGTGAGAGTAGGAACCGGAATGACCAGGACTGGAACAGGAAGCAGGAGCATAGATGAAGGCCAAATCTTGAGCAGGAATGCAGGAGCATGGTCAGGCAATAAGATAGCACAGAGGAAATTCAGTATTCACTGTTGGACCAGCAAAGTTGTGGCAGGCTGGAACTTCTTATATACAGCTTTTGGAGGCAGGTTTTCGTAACTTTGCTTCACTTGATATTTGGTAAAAGATGCTTGCTGGTTCAGAGTCCCCATGGCTCCATTACAAGACCCACCCCCCGGTCTGGAACACCTGTGATCACAGGTTTGCTCCCCACTGCTCCTGACATCTAAATCTAGGCAAATGAATAGCAGATAAAGTTATAACTCTCATGGGCTGATTTTCAAGGTGTTTAGGTCCTTAAATTTGGGAGTTATGGTCCTAAATTGGTCCTTTTGAAAATATACTAGAGATGGTAAGCCTACATTTAGAATCAGTTTTAGCGCCTATATTTAGCATTCTAAAAGGTGGCTGGCTAGGAGGTATACTAGGACTGGGAAAAAAAGTTAAGTGCTTAATACTTATTTGCAGCCCTGGGCACCCTGCTGCTTGGTGAATCCAATAATATTTTCCCCAGAGGGAAACACCATGGTCCATAGTATTTTCCTACTGGAAAAAATACTATAGCAATGAAATCCAGAATCTATAACTAGCTCTAGTGAGCTTGATTGGTTCAGAATGTTATCCCTCAACCTCCAAAAGATGTGACTCCATAGGGAGAAGAATTATCACAGTATAGAAGAGGAATGGAGCTCAAGAGTCTACCTTTCTAGAAAGACTGAACATTTACTTTGCACTGAACTGCTGCAGATTTCACATTCCTGAAGTTCCAGCGAGGAATTTATAGCAAAGAGCATTTCCATGTTTTCTCTTTCTTATCTGTGTTTTATTTCAGGCTCCAGATTTTTGGTGAACAAAAGGAGTGTCATCCATGGTTTCATTAAGAGGGATATCTAATATGGATTTTTCCCTTGTTGTCTGTGCTGGATTTGAACTATTGCTCTAAAGGACATTAATAATCAAGACAGCAATATCTTCTATCAACCAGATGACCTGGCCATGAAAAGACCTAGAAAACAAGAAAAGTGCTTTGCCATAATAGTGCTCTAATAATTTAACAAATATTTGATTTATAACTAAAGTCTACCTAATGTATCACTAGAAATATATGTTAACAGCATAGGATTATATGCTTTGTGTTTGATACAGTGTAAAATATATTATGTCAAAGGAAAAAAAACCTGTAAAAACAGTAAAAATATTTAAAAATACAAAAATAGTGATAACATAATGGGGCAGATAAGATATGCATGTACCCCCCGAAAACCTGCCCCAAGCTCCCCCTGCATGCGCCGAGCCTATGTTGCATAGGCTGCCAGCACGCGCAAAGCCCCGGGATGCGTGTAAGTCCCGGGGCTTTCCTGGGGGGGGGCGCGTCAGGGCGTGTCGCGGACGGTGCGTCATCGGGGGTGTTCAGGGGCAGGGCGGCAGGCGTGGTTCCGGCCCGGGGGCATGGCCGCTGCCTCCGGACCAGCCCTCAGACCGGAACATGGCACGCCGGCAGCCGGCCCGGTGCGCGCAAGTTACGCCTGCCTCGGGCAGGCATAACTTTTGGAATAAAGGTAGGGGAGGGAATTAGTTCGGGCCGGGGGGGTGGGTTAGGGAGGGGAAGGTGGGGGGAGGTGGAAGGAAAGTTCCCTCCGAGGCCACTCTGATTGTGTGCTGTGTTATGTGAAACGGGTTTTAGTGTGCCCTTGGGCCTCAGCCCAACCCCACAAGGATCCAGGAACGAACCGAGGGTTGGCAACATGTCCCAGCATGGCAGAACACGGTCTTACCCTCTGCCGGGCCTGCAAGCTCCCAGAGCCAACAACAGGATGATGTTGGTAGGGGAACAGTCCTCCGACCATTCCAAGCCCTTTCGGACCTGCCGCTGAGGATGAGGGCAGGCAGTGTGGGAAAGTCTGCGGCTCCAGCCGCGGTGAAGGCACGACTTCGGCAGCTCTGTGCCACGGTGGAGAGCAAACAGTAGCCCGGCGGTAAGATGCCTGCTCTCGGGGGGACCCGCGGGCAGGTTCATAACACGCCGACCCTGGATTTTAAAAGATACGCGCGGCTATGCGCATATCTATTAAAATCCGGCGTACTTTTGTTTGCACCGGTTGCATGAACAAAAGTACGTGCTTGCGTAGTTTTTTAAAATCTACCCCAATATGTTTATGTTTTCATTCTATATTAACTACTTCATTTTATTAACAGGTTCTTCAGACCATCCTCCTAAATTAGCCTTTTTCCTGATTAACCTGCAATTTTTTTTACAGTGCTTTAATCTGTGTGGATCCTGTCCAGAATTTTGCTGATGCTTTGAGGTTTTAACACAGGTTATATATTTTACAGTAGCTGCAGAAAAATATGGAATACTCCTAGAATACATGTCTATGGGTGGGGGGAGGGGAATGGCATGGAAATTCAATGATGGATTTAGGTTTCTTTTTTTTTTTTTATTTTACAAACTTCCAAGCATCAAACATGCATGTCAATCAATAAACAGATTTTTAACATTAGTAATTGTGAATCTTACAATTACACATCATTTCAGAACTGAGAAAATTAACATCACATATAACAGACTAGCTACATGCATTAGCCCTCAAACTGGAATCAAGTTCACCACAATCTCTCTCTATTTCCATATAAACATTAAGTAAAAAAGAAAAAGGCCACATAATGGGAATCAGCTATATTCTTACTAGATCTCTAAATACAGCTTTCATAGAGTTACTGGGCTAGAGGTTGGGATCATACTAGGTATACTCTGTTTTTTATTGGCCAGAAAAGAAATTAATTGGGAAAGCTGATAAAATACATAAGAAATACTTTGACATTTAATTAAACATTTACATGGGTGTTTTAGGTAAAATTGTAATCCCAATTGTGTAACTTGCAGTTTCAACATTAAGAACTGTTGCCTTCGTTTTTGTGTTTATATTGACAAATCTGGGAGGATTTGAACCTTACGTTTCAAAAACAACTCATGCTTATACAAAAAATATCTCTTAAAGATCCATTCTTTATCCGCCTCCATCAAAAAAGTCACCACAAGGATTGATGTCTCCACTATTTCTTCTTCTGTATGCTCCAGTACAGCAGAAATGTCAATCTTAGATGTTACCCTTGGTAGCAAAACCTGAAAGTCATTTTGATCTTATTGTGACCTCTTTTTTGGGGGTATATATTAATATGCCTTAGATATTATAGGCAGTACCTCTTCTTAAAGATGCAAAGCTTCTATCATATATCTCCTTCAGAGATCTTTTGGAGGCACATATACAAGCTTAGGAATGTATGCATCTTAAATTCCTAGCACCAAATTGATTTTCCAAATTTTCAAGTTTTAAATGCATGCTGCATATTCATATTACTTTTAATTTTAATATCAGAAGATTGTATTTTTTCTGTATTTTTCAATATCCCCTCTTCAACTATTACTAAAAGTTCATCCATTGACTTAACTGTGTTAGAAACATTTACCATTTGAGAAGCAATATTTATATTTAAAATCTGAATTGCCTCCCAAATTGTTTCTAATGAAAAAATGTGAGGCCTTACCAGACTCTGAAGAATGATCGATACCTGTTCTGACATAGCTGTTCCCAGCTTCTGCTCCTCTCCTCTTGCTGTATCCTCTCCTGAAACCTGCTCAGGTTGAATCTGTGCTGATCTTCCTGCATCCAGATACTTAGGCTCCAGAGGAGAATCCCTCGGTAGGCCAACTTCCAGCTCCGATAGTTCTCCCTGTTGTATCTGTGTGCGTCTCAGCGCAGGATTTTCAGGTGGAGATCTTTCCTCCGGAGATGGTGACGTTAACAATTCAAGACCGGGCTTGGATTCTTCCTCCCCCCGAAACCCAGTCGGCAAATCCTCTAACAGAGTTTTTCCTGTTTCCCGGCAATTATGGGCATCCATGGGACGCACCCAAGTTGGGACAAGGGAGACTCCGAAGCTAATCGCTCCCTCGCCCTTCTCTTGTGAGCAGAGTGCGGCATTCGCAAGATCTATACTCCTGTTGGAACAGGGCACCCACAACCGTCTAGGCCGCCAATTGGATTTAGGTTTCTGCTACCCTTAGACAATGTTGGCGCTGTTGCCCCTGCCCCCAGAAAGTCAAGCAGAGTAGGTCTAAGCCATAGCCCACAGTTTCCTACAGAAGATCTGGAATAGATTCTGCAGCAAGAATTAGAAAAGTCTGAAACTGGCAAACATTTCCATTTTTTATATTGTATTATAAAAATTAAGTAGTTTTCAATACTTGCTTGTGGCTGTATAATTTATTTTGTTTTTATTGGGTGAAAAAAAAAGGATCTCAGGTATCAGCACTTGGAAGTGATCGTGTGGATGGAGACAGGGGAGTGAGAGAACCAGGGATGGAGGAGGGGGACCAGGAATGGGGTGAAGAAAAAGTGAGAGGACTGGGGATGGGGGGGTAGAGAGCGAGGAGAGTGGCCTGGGGATGGAACAGGAGGAAAAGAAAGGATTGGAGATCAGGAAGATCAAGGAAAATCAAGGAAGGGGGGGTGAAATGAGAGGAGAATAATGAGGAATCTGGGATGGGGGAGAGGGAGAGGGAGGAAGAACCTGGGATCAGAATCTGGGTTGCAGGATCAGTGGGAAGAAAGGAGAAATAGGGAGGTTCTAGGAACTGGAGGATAGAATCCAAGAGCAAAGGAGGGAGCACTCACTCACCTGAACCTATGCCCTTCTCTATAACCCACAGAAACACTGCCCTCCATCCCATCTCCTAACCCTGTTTCCCTCAGAGCAGTTTTTCTTTGATCTGTTCTGTCCCTTCCAGGCTGCCCCCCCCCCCACCTCCTGTTCCCTGAACACAGGGGATGGAGGGGAGAAAAAGAGGCTTGAACAGGAAGCAAAGGGCTCTTCTCTGCTGAGTAAGATTCAGCACCACTGGAAGGCAGTAAATCTCTTGCCGCCCACCCCCTGCCCCTGATTTTAGCTGCCCTAAGCTCAGGCCCAGTATGCCTATTGGCAAATTCAGGCCTGTGGAAATTACCGCAGTGGTGAATGTCCAAAGAAGATTTTAACTAATGGCTATGAAGTATTGCAGTACATTCAGAAGGGTAAGTGAGGCTTATCGTCTGAATAGTTCTGGCAATATTTTCATTTGCCAGGTTTGGGCATGGCTTCATTTGGAGTGAGCCACTAGGCCTGGGATATATCTGTAAGATTCTTCAATATCCTTCTCCTTTCACAGGCGTGACAGAGAAATTTACTTGTCTGAAATAACTTGTGCTTGCTCCCATGCCACAAGAAGTGTATAGGAGTTAGTGCTAGCAAGTTTTATGGTGAAGTAAATGTTTCCCCTAAAAGGAAGTCCTGAATGTTTTAAACAGAGTGTAAACAAACATCTGCTGGGAGTTCACAGGATGTGCATGGGGGGCAAGATGTTAATCTGCAACCAGTGTAGGAATATTCCAGAGCACTGGGTCAGCTAAGTGTTAAAATGTGTTACATACCCTTCTTGACAGACAAGAGGGTACATCCCCTTTGGGATGGGTAATTGAGTAGAAGTAATAAAACCCTGGTTCTACTGAGCTTGGGGCTGCTCCAGATTACAAGGGAAAGAGACTGGTTGGAACTGTGATCCTCTCCCAAGATTACAGCAGGGAGCAGCAGGAGTGGAGCAGGGATTTTCCTCTAAAACTCCCCAGAGGCCTGAGGAGCAGAAGGAGAGGATTGCAATACAGCCTGGAAGTTAAAAGATAAAACCTGTCTTTAACTAAGGCAAGAACTTGTTTGGAACAGGAAGCTAAACTGTGCCAGATGGATCCTGATTATGCACCAGAATATTTTTCCTTGAGCTGAACAGGACATTCTTGTGAGCAGCTATTTTGCTAACTGAGGAGATTAAAGCGAGAACCAGGCTACTTTATGCAAAGACTGAGGAGGGAAGAGAAACAAAGTATTCAGAACTACTGTGTTACTAAAAGAAGAAATTGTTACTTAAGGAGAGGAGCTATTAGAAGAAGTTAAAAGATTTTCTAGAACTGTAATTCTGCTTAATTTCTGCATGTACCTGAACTGTCACTATGTTTGATTCAGAAGATTCTGCAGTAAACTATTTTTTGGAGCACAACTCGAGTCTGGAGCTGGAGCATGCTTTGTTTGGTATCCTGGTATCCTAGTATCCTGCCCCCAGCTCACAGCCCCAGAGATTTAATTCCCCACCTTTCAGAAGGTGACTCCCAGCTGTACAGGGAATTACACTTGTATTTCATTTAAGAAAAATGGGGAGAACACGCTGTCTCCCCAATGATGTTTGAGTGTGAAATAGTAGATCTCTAACACCTAAAACTAGTTTTCCTCTATTTTGTAAGCACCTGAAATGGATGAGTAAATGACATTCTATGATGTTGTTTAATTTTGTATTTTGCAAATGATTGGTTTACAAATGAGATGAATAAATGCTTGCATGAGCTTGTTTCCTGTTTTCAGCTGGAACAGTGGAAATCTGAAACATTTATGTGCAAGTTTAATTCTTGCTCCTATTGCAAAATAAGGGTATTGTTTTGGAAAATTTATGTGAAAATATTCTTTTTTACTATTGCAGAAAAAGCATAATCCTTTTATGAATTTATTTATTTATTTATTTATTTTTCTATACCGACATTCGATTTGCCATATCACATCGGTTTACATATAACACATAACATGACGTCTAAGGCTAGCCTTATCGTGACTTGATACATTATAACAGGTTGATTAGTTAACTAGCTGAGTATAAATAACAATTAAATAAAATGCAGCATAACAGCTTGATTGGATAACTGGCTAAGCACGGATAACAGATATAATAAGATAGTATTACAGATATATTGTGCTTAACAATTAACTGATAATCAGGCTGATTCAGTAAAGTCCGCGGGAGAGCGGACTTTAAATTAAGTGGTGCGGTAGAAACAGGCAAAAGGACGCGTCAGGGACACTAGCGCATCCATAGCGCCTCCTTTTAGCCCAGAGCAGCGGCTGTCAGTGGGTTTGACAGCCAACGCTCAATTTTGCCAGCGTCGGTTCTCGAGCCCGCTGACAGTCACGGGCTCGGAAACCGGACGCCGGCAAAATTGAGCGTCCGGTTTTCGACCCGCGAGCCGCGGGCCGATTTTAATTTTTTTTTTACTTTTTTTACCCTTAGGGACCTCCGACTTAATATCGCCATGATATTAAATCGGAGGGTGCACAGAAAAGCAGAAACTAGTGCCTACCTTTGGGTAGGCACTAATTTCTTAAAGTAAAATGTGCGGCTTGGCTGCACATTTTACTTTCTGTATTGCGCGGGAATACCTAATAGGGCCATCAACATGCATTTGCATGTTGAGGGCGCTATTAGGTGCCGCGGGTTGGACGTGCGTTTTCCGTCCCTTACTGAATAAGGGGTAAGGGAAAACGTGCATCTAAGAGCAGGTTAACAGTGCGCTCCAGATATAATATGCTTAACATCATGAAATTTTTATGGATTGAATTCAAAGTTGAGTTAACTATATCCAGTGGCAGAGGGGGCCAGATGGGGCAGGTGGGCAGGGAGGAGGGAAGTATTTGGAGGGGGGGCAGACCATTTACGTGATGTGCTCTGTTGTATTCTTTTCAAATATGAAGGAAAAGTGTATGAGTTCAGAGGTGTATTATTTTGATGGCTTCTTTCTTTTCTCCTAGCAAGGGGGAGTTGCTGCTATTAATGTGTGTTGCTCAGTGCATTGAAGTACCTGGCTTTATTACAGCCAGAGAACAGTGCGTTCCACAGCACTGAGAGAGCTCATTAATAAGCTTGTGGTGAGACTATATTATAATATGGGTATTGGGCACTATATTTTCTGGGCCATCCAGATAGATGGTAATAAGTAGTCCCTACCTCTTGTCATTGTACATTCTACATTCAGTTTGGTGTTCTGCTGGAAGAGATGCAGCTACGGAAAAGATGATTTTGGTGTCTCCATACAGGGTGGATTTACATTGGAAAGAAAAGTACCATGGCCTATGATGGCTAAGGAAGTAAATCTTTTCCTAGCACTGGAAGTAGTTGTCTATATTTTAGTCCTATGTAGCCATATGCTCTTGGAGTATAGTATGGATTCTGCTTACTAGAATTGTTTTCTTTTTCCTTAACATGTTTATCTTTTGGACCAATTAATTTTAACTTGTGTCTTATGTTACATTATTTAATGTGTTTTCTACTTTCTAACCATGTATTTATTTAAAAGTATTTTTATCCTGTGCCCTCCACTGTTCGGGGCAGGTAACATAAAAGCAAAACAATACCAATAAAGAAAAAAACAGAAAAATTAACATCAACATAAAAACTCTTCCTCGAGCATTATTCTCTCTCATATCAATATTCAAGCCTGTGCTTCTTTACTTGTTTAGATTTAGGCTTGGCCTAATGAGAAATTTAGAGTAAGATGGAATGGCCTCTGGATTTACCTGCATCATTATTGGCTGGGAGGTTGCTAGGCTCATAATAACCACATGAACAGTTCCATAGGGTCATTACCCTTCTATATCATGTTTGTGTGCGAACCCCATACATCCAGGCCTGTTCCTATCTCTGACCCTTGCTCAGCAGCTAGGGATGTGCATTCATTTTGAACGAATGCACAATTCGCAACATATAGGTCTCTATTCGTTGCATTTGTGGGTCCACGAAATGTATGGTGACCCCCCCCCACGAATGCAACACATCATTAATGAATAAAACCCCATCCCCCTGATGGCCCCCCCCCCCCCCCAAGACTTGCCAAAAGTCCCTGGTGGTCCAGCGGGAGTCCTGGAGCGATCTCCTGCACTCGGGCCGTCGGCTGCCCTGTATTCAAAATGGCGCCGATAGCCTTTGCCCTCACTATGTCACAGGGGCTACCGGTGCCATTGGTCGGGCCTCTGTCACATGGTAGGAGCACAAGATGGCACCAACCGTCCATTGCTCCTACCATGTGACAGGGGCCGACCAATGGCACCGGTAGCCCCTGTGACATAGTAAGGGCAAAGGCCATCGGCGCCGAGTGCAGGAGATCGCTCCAGGACCCCCGCTGCACCACCAGGGACTTTTGGCAAGTTTTGGGGAGGTCAGGAGGGTGGGGGTTGTAGTTAATTAAATTTAAAGGGTTGGGATGGGGGTTTTTTTGTTTTGATTTTAAAACTTCAATGGAAAACGAATACCGAATGCAACTAATGGACAAATCGGGTTTCCCCGAAAACGGATGCAATGGATTTGTATCCCGGCGCAATGAATACCAAATAGCAATGAATTTTTTCCTTCTGCACATCCCTCTCAGCAGCTAGCCTGATGGAACGGGAACTCCAGGAACTGTGGCAGAAGCCAAACCGTCTCCTTGAGCAAGCAGCAGAGCATTTTAAGACATACAGGGGCTGATACAATATTGTGCGCTCGGGCTAGTACACAGGTTAATCTGTGATTGGATGCACATTTTGGATGTGCTAGGCTAACTCCCGATGCAAAAAAGGGATTAGCGCAGCCAAAATGCACGTCCAAACACGCCCGTAGCTAATAGCCCTCATCACATGTAAATGCCATGTAGATGAAGCTATTAGCTATTGCCCCCGATGCAAAAAATCACCACACTCCCAACATGCACATTTTTACATGCAAGAATGAATGCCAGCCCCAGAGCTGGCATTTCTTGATGCACATCAAGGACTCATAAAAAGCAGAAATTACTGCTTTTCTGTGGTTCCTCCAACTAAGTAGGAGGAACCACAGGAAGCAGCATGAAAAAAAATATTGACAGCTGTCAGGTTAGGAGAACATTCATTCAATTAATGAGTGTCCATTTTCCTAATCTGTGGCTATGCGCAGGTTAGGAAAATAGATGCTCGTTAATTGAGCATCCATTTTCCCAACATATGCACAGCCACATTTCCTGGCTGCCCAATGCTATCAATGCACAAGGAACCTAGTGCATCCTTTTTAGCATGGCAGTTCATTTGCCTATTGCATTGGGCATCCAGAAGAGGGGGAAGTGTGTGCATTGAAAAAATGTGTGTCTAGTTTGGACGCACGTTATTTGCGCTTGATATTGCATTGGCCCCCCCAGACAAACGTCACCCAGCCCTTCAACTTCATCCAGGAAGCTTAGCTTGACTTGGCACTAAAAATCTTTGATTGAAGATGCCATCTTTGAAGTTTGCACCACAGTTCATGGGTTCATTTCCTATTGAGCAACAATTGGGTCCAGTGGCTTAAGTGAGTCCAATCCCCAGACCTTGACCCTAACTTGTGATGGGGCTAGGTCAGGTAGGAGCCATTTTGAAAAATGGCAGCAATCAGGCGGCGAGCTAGGGGTTGCCCTGACCCATCGCAGGACTGGATTCTTAATTTTAACATTCAAAGGAATGTGAGAGCAGAGTCAGAGGTGGGAGGGGGTGTCAGGGGGAACACTATTTATGTATTTATTTAAAAGGTTTTATATACTGCCCTGGGAGTAGTAGTCTATCCATCTTAGCGGTTCACAAAAAATAAAACATACACAATAGCATCATACAGCAACATAAAATCTTAACATACATGATAATCATTACATTATAATCACCTTGCAACAGATACTAATGAATGTCAACAGAATTGAAAAGGCCACTCAATTATATTGTATGCGCAAGTAAATAAATATGTTTTTAATGCTTTTTTGAACTCATTACGATTAACTGTTTGTCGGATATATTCAGGAATAGAGTTCCACAGAGTAGGTCCTGCAACAGAAAAAGCTCTTTTCTGGTTAATACTAAACTTGCAGATTTAATTGTTGGAATTTCCAGCATACATTTATCCATGGATCTAAGCTGTCAGTTAGGTTTATATAATCTTAACATTGAACATAACCATAGGGGCGGATTTTCAGAGCCCTGCTCGCGTAAATCCGCCCAAAACCGGGCGGATTTACGCGAGCAGGGCCCTGCGCGCCGGGAAGCCTATTTTACATAGGCCTCCCGGCGCGCGCAGAGCCCCGGGACTCGCGTAAGTCCCGGGGTTCTCGGAGGGGGGGCGTGTCGGGGGCGTGTCGGGGGGGCGGGCCCGGTCGTCGCGGGCGTTCCGGGGGGCGTGTCGGCAGCGTTTGTTGGGGGCGGGTACGGGGGCGTGGCTACGGCCCGGGGGCGTGGCGCGCCCTCCGTACCCGCCCCCAGGTCGCGGCCCGGCGCGCAGCAGGCCCGCTGGCGCGCGGGATTTACGTCTCCCTCCGGGAGGCGTAAATCCCCCGACAAAGGTAAGGGGGGGGTGTAGACAGGGCCGGGTGGGTGGTTAGGTAGGGGAAGGGAGGGTAAGGGAGGGTAAGGTGAGGGGAGGGCAAAGGAAAGTTCCCTCCGAGGCCGCTCCGATTTCGGAGCGGCCTCGGAGGGAACGGGGGGAGGCAGCGCGGCTCGGCGCGCGCAGGCTATACAAAATCGATAGCCTTGCGCGCGCCGATCCAGGATTTTAGTGGATACGCGCGGCTCCGCGCGTATCTACTAACATCCAGCGTACTTTTGCTTGAGTCTGATGCGCAAGCAAAAGTAGGCTGATCGCGCTTCTTTTAAAATCTACCCCATATTGAATACTATACTCTATAATAGGGGCTGATGAGTAAGATGGCGCCGGCCATCCAGTGCTCCTACCATGTGACAGGGGCCGGCCAATGGTACGGATACCCTGTCACATGGTAAGGGCAAAGGGGCATCGGCGCCATTTTTTTTTTAGCGCAGCAGATGCCTGGGAACGGGAAATCGCTCCCCGAGGCCCCCCTGGACCACCAGATATTTAAAAGGTTTGGGGGGGGGTCAGGAGGGTGGGGGTCGATTTAAAGGGTCGGGTGGGGTTTTTTTTTTAGCGGCACGGGCCTCCCTAAAAAAAAATTAGCGATGTGAATTGGAATCGGAAACGATTCCAATTCACATATCTTATCGATCAGATTTCCCCCCCCCCCCCAGCCGAACCTGATCGTTAAGACGATCTGGCACACAATTCACATCTCTAATGTTATGTGAATGAGGTTATGTTATGTGAACTATTTATTTATCTATTTATTGAAAGGCTTTTATAGAGCGATAACCGTTTGTACATCGTATCGGTTTACATGGAACAGGGTGATTAAATAATATAGGATAACATTTACATGGAACAATTGGTAACATAGTAAAATTAAAGATATGCTTATAGTTTGTACCATATTAATAAAATAAACAACGAATGATATCAGTGTTTCAATAGAAGAAAATATTAACATGTGGAGAACTCATATAGGATTATAGTTAAGGATTAAGATAAAGGAGACGAAGAAGGCAGGGAGGGGGAAAACATCAAAGTGTAGGAGGGAGGGTGGGAAGGGAGAAGGATCAAGGGAGTAGGGGAGTGAAGAGCGAGGTGTATGGGAGGAAGCAAGAAATAATAGGGGCATTAGGTGAAGGCCTGTTTTAAGAGCCATGTTTTAATTTTTTTTTTTCTTTCTGTGTACAAGGTTCCATGCAGAGATCAGGAGGCATTGCATTCCAGTTTGAGGGACCTGCTATCGATAATGCTCGATCCCTTGTGGAGGAGAGGTGTGTGAGTTTAGGAGAGGGTATACGAAGGGTTCCTTTATAGGCAGATCTGGTGAGTCTGTTGGAAGTATGAAAATGGAGGGAGTTGTTTAGCCATTGGGATGTTCTGGTTGTGTAAGGTCTTGTGTATAAGGAAGAGGCTCTAGTAGATAATTCTGAAAGATATAGGGAGCTAGTGGAGGTCTCTTAGGATAGGTGTAAATATGGTCTTTTCTGCGTGTATTAGTGAGGATTCTGGCTGCAGCATTCTGTAACATTGGAGGGGTTTGATGGTAGAGGTGGGGAGGCCTAGGAGGAAGGAGTTACAATAGTCAATTTTGGAGAATATTATGGCCTGAAAGACAGTGCGAAATTCATTGAAATGTAGAAGAGGTCGTAGTTTCTTTAAGAAATGAAGTTTGAAATAGCATTCATGGTGGATTTTATGAATGTTTTTTAGGTTTAATTGGTTGTCGATGGTAATGCCTAGATTTCGTACATGGTTGTGAGATGAGTGCTGAAGAGGGCGAAGTGTTGGAGAGTGTGGGAGTGACGTGGGTGGATTGTGAGAAATGATGAGTAGTTCTGTTTTGGCGGTATTAGCGCGAGATTAAGGTTTGTGAGGAGGCGATTGATTGAATTTAAGCAGTTGTCCCAGATCTTTAATGATTTGGACAGGAGTCAGTGATAGGGATAAGAATTTGGACGTCATCCGCGTATATGAAATGGGTGAGGCCTAGGTCCAATAGGATTTGGCATAGGGGTACATGTAGATGTTGAAAAGGGTGGAAGATAGTGAGGAGCCTTGAGGTATACCTCGAATTAAGTTGATTGGATCAGATTCGCTATTACCGAGTTTGACCTTGCAGTTTCTATTTTCAAGGTAGGAATCAAACCAGCGAAGTACAGATCCTGTTATGTTGATGTCCGTAAGTTGTTTAATAGAATTTTATGGCTGATGGTGTTGAATGCAGATGAGATGTCAAGCTTTGCTAGGAGGTAGGAGTGGCATTGTCCATACCTTTGTACAGTGTTGGTGAGGGATATTAGGAGTGTTTCCATGCTGAAGAATTTACGGAAGCCAAATTGAGATGGGGATAGAATTTTGTGTTTCTCCAAGTATTCGGAAAGACAGAGGTTGACTACTTTTTCTGTGATTTTGGCTAGGAAAGGAAGGTTTGAAATGGGACAAAGGTTGGAGAGTTCTGATGGGTCGAGATTGGGTTTCTTTAGGATGGGTTTTGACAATTGCTTGCTTTAGAATGGTTGGGACATTACCAAGAGTAAGGGAGCAGTTGATGATCTCAGAAAGGGGTTTGGCTATTAGGTTGCGAATAGTTAGTAGGAGTTTGGTCGGGGATGGTGTCGGATGGATGAGATCGGATTTAATTTTCTTTAGGAGAGATTCTATTTCAGTTGATGATGTGGTTTCAAGGCAGTCCAAGGCTGGCCATGATGTTTATGGGGGGGGGGGGGGGGGGGGGGGGGGGGGGGGGGGCGGGGGGCATTGGTGTGGGATGTGTCAGGGGGAAAGTTTACCACAAGTTTGAAGATTTTGTTATTGAAGAAAAGGACAAAGGTCGTTACATTTCCTTTTGGAGTCAGTGTCTGATCTGGGTGAGGGGGAGGTATTGGTAGGGTCAGATATAAGTGAGAAGAGGGCTTTGGCATTAAATTGATAGTCATGATTTTAAGGTCGTAGAAGTCACATTTTGTTTTGAGGGATGGTAATCCTATAGTCATGCATGGAGGATTTGTATGAGGCAAGTAAGAGTGGGTGATAAATGTTTTGCCATCTTCTTTCTTTGTTTCTTAAGTCACATTTAAGTTTTTTTAATTCAGGTGAGTACCATGCTTTTTTGTTATATTTATTTTTTATTTATTTATTTAACAGTTTTTTATACCGACCTTCATAGTAAATTACCATATCGGATCGGTTTACAGTTTAACAAAAGGGAAAAAAGAAAACTAGAGTAACAATTCACGTAAACGAAAGATAACAATAGTAGGGAATAAGTCAAAGTTTACAATCACAGGGGGGGCGAGAACTTGGAAGCTTGCAACAAGCTGGAAGAAGAAAGGCCAGTAAAAAGTAATTTTACCATAGCGTGTACAAGTTAATAAACTTAAGAACGTACTTTAACCGAATGTCTCAGAGTCCATTTATTGTGGGAGAGGTTTATTATTTTTGTTGTAAGTCGGGCAGATTTTGTTGTCAATGTCTTTAGTGATGTTGAGCCAGGAAGAGAGTGCTGATTCAGTGTTTGTTAGGTCAATTTTGCCCGATGATGTCGGTGCAGGAGGAGATTAGTCCTCCTCTGGTACAGGTTTTTCAGAATTGGATGAGTGTTGGTTGTGTGGGGGGTGGGTGGATGATGTTGGTTCTTATATGGGAGAGTGGTGTTTATAAGTGTGTGGTCAGACAAGGGACAGGGGAGCAGGAGGGAGTTTCAAAGGTGTGTATGCTCGAGTTCGTAATATTAGGTCTAGTGTGGGGCCTGCTTTATGGGTGGGGTGGTTTATAATTTGCTTGAAACCCATAGTGTCAAGGGAGGGAGAGAAAGGCATCAATGAGGGAGATAGGGGGTGGGGTGTCTACGTGGAGGTTGAAGTCACCGAGTATAATGGTTGGTAATATCGAGATCTATGTTGTCTACGATAAATTCAAAGAGGGGGGAGGTGTTACTTTCCGAGGAGACCAGGGGGGGTGTATATTAGGCATACTTGAAGCTGTGATGATTTAAAGAAGCCATTTCAAATTTGGGGGATATATTGACAGTTTGTGAGGTTAGTCTAAGGTCTTTTTTGGCAGCGAGGAGATAGACCACCTCCTCTTTTTTTGGGCTTGGGTATGGAGACAATGTCGTATTGAATGTGAGGGTAGTTGTTTTAGCAGTACTACATCTGTGTGTTTTAAGCCAGGTTTCCGTAATTGCAAGCAGATGTCGGGGGGTTGGAGTCGAGCAGGATATCGTTGAATATAGGGGTCTTTTTCACAAGGGATTGAGCGTTGAGTATCAGGGGGTGAATAAAGATAAGCCTATAAACTACGTGAGGGGGGATGTCATAATTGGGATCAGGGATCTTTGGGTGCTGGGGTAGGAGGGTTATCAGGAATTTTCTGTGGTTGCATGAGGGGTATTTAAGTATGGGGATGGGGAGAGGTAGCATCTTTGTGTGGGAGAAGGGGGGTTGGGAAGAAGAGGGTGTTGTGAACCTGCCCACGAGGAACGTGGGCAGGTCCCCTACCTTGCCGCGGCCAGTCGGGCCGCTGGCACTGCCTCCTTCGCGGCGGGCATGCCGCCATCACCGGGCTCCCCCCTGGCTGCCTCCGGTCCTGCGCAGCAGGGTCGGGTCGCCGGGAGCTCTCTCATGCGGCTGGGACCGCCGCTGCCGCTCCTGTCCTCCCCGACATGGCTGGAGCCGTTCCTGCAGCTGTTCTCGCGTACCCAGGGTCCTTAGATGGCAGGGAGGCCATCTTTGCCTTGCCTGCTTCTGCCGGTGCTTGCTATGGCTCATGGGGTCTTCAGCCGGCAGGGAAGCCATCTCTGCCGGTGCCTGCAGCCCTCCTGCTTCAGTCTTCATGGCATGGAGCCGCTCCAGCAGCCTGCCTTTCGTCCATCTTCATGGCAGGCCTACCCCACTACCTGCCTTGCTTCCTTAGGCCTTCCACATGGCTGAGGATGCCACCAGCTTCCTGCTCTCTTCTTCCAGCTCTCCTTAGGCACAGGCGCACACCTCGCTCCTGCTTTTCAAGGGCCAGCCAGGTGTGGCCCTCTGCTGACCCCTCCCTGGGCATTGTCATCTTCAGCCCTACAAAAGGGCTCAGCGTCCATTCCAGTTTTGCCTTCGCAAGGAGTTAGACTCTCCTGGGATCCTGCTGTCCTTCACTCCAGGAGTCGTCCTTGTTCCAGCACTTCTTCAAGGTCCTGTGTTTCCTGTTCTTCGTTGGAGCTCCATGTCTCGTCCAGATGTCTATGATCCAGTTCCTGTTGTCCATGTTCCAGTCCAGATGTCTGCCTGCTGTTCCTGATATCCGTGATCCAGTCCTGAGGTCTGTCTCCTGATCCTGTACTCTATGTTCCAGTCCAGATGTTTGTTCTCCTTTCCTGATGTCCGTGATCCGGTCCAGGTGTTGTTTCTCCTGATCCTGATGTCCGTGATCCTGTCCAGTTATCCTGAACCCCTGGTTTCTCGTTGCCACTCTTCCTGGCGTGCCATGTCGTGGTCTGCGACCAGCCCCACGGGTGGGCTGTGTAGGGCACTTCATGGTGCAATGCCTGCAGCACTAGCCTCCGTGAGATTTCCGCTTCTGTCCTTATCCCTGGTCTACGGAGTCCCTTGTGCTTGCTCTGTCCGTGCCAAAGACTCTGCCAGAACCTGTACCATCCTAGCATGGTCCGCGACCAGCCACTGGCAGCTGTGTAGGGAGCGCCTCGGTGCAGGCTTCTACAACTTCTGAGACATGTTCCTTTTCATTGCTCCACATCCCATCTAGAGGCTCTTCGAGTCCAGCGTAGTCTGTGACCAGTCCCGTGGGTGGACTGTGTAGGGCGCACTGCCTAGTACCTCATTCCTAAGTCTTCTGAATGCCTTGTACCTCACCTGAGTCTTCTGATTGCCTTGTACCTCATTCCTGAGTCTCGTCTGAGCACCCAAGTACCTTGTTCCTGAGTCTCGTCTGAGCACCCAAGAACCTCGTTCCTGAGTCTAGTCTGTGCACCCAAGTACCTCGTTCCTGAGTCTTCATCTGAATCTCCATGTTCTGGTCTTCGCTGCCCTGGCCTCCATCCAGCCTGCCGCTTCTTGCCGTACCCTGCAGCAGGTCCGAAAGGGCTTGGAATGGTCGGAGGACTGTTCATAAGACAACTATTGTGAAGCTGGTCTTCTGAAGGGTGCAGGTCTGGAGGAGGGTCAGTATCTCCAGTCATCTGTCTTCAGTCCATCCTCGCTCCTGTCCAGCCCATGCTCGGGCATGCCTCACCTGCCGCAGCACATCTTCGGAGTTCCTCTGGGGTCGAGTCGTGGTCCAAGAACACACATCCCCTGGTAAGCGGAACCGCTCTCCTAGCGCTTCACAACAGAGGGTATGGCATGTAGCAGAGGAGGTGCAGTTAATGAGGATGGTAGGGTCAAGTAAAGGGGGGAGTCGATGCAGTTGGATGAGCTGAAGAGGGCTGTTGGTGGGTGGAGTGCTGGATAGGATTGCATCGAGGCTCAGAGCATGAATAGGCGAAAAGGTTTAGTATTGGTTATAGTGGAGCGGTTTGGTTGAGGCTAGGTTAAAGTTTGACATAGGCTTGTTGTGTTCAGAGTTCTGGTTCTGGGGTGGGACTATGGGAAAGTGGGTAAATGGAGTCAGGGTGCACCAGGAGGTGAGTAGTTGTTGTTCCAGGAGAGGTGGGGAGCCAGCAAATGTATGATGTAGGGAAGACAGGGGGACTGTGTGGGTATCTGGAGGGTTAGGGTTTGCTAAGAGGATAGGCTGTTGGTGCAATTCTTGTGGTGGTGGCACAGCTGTTGAAGAAGTTCTTGTGGAGAAGGAGAGATGGTACCGCAGGTTGGGGGTGCTGCAGGCCGGGTGGTGTTGGGCAGATCACGGGCCTGGGGGATCGGGGGTGGCCCTCCTCATGGCGTGCATGGAGCAGGGCCAATTGGCAGCATCGAGGGCTCTGAGCTGGGGCAGCATTGGGAGCGGCAGCAGGGATGGGAATGAACTAGAATGAGCAGTACAAATAGTGCGCCCCTTTGTGCAGCTCCAAGTGGCAGGCCCCTTGGTCGTGCTCCTTTGGCGCGCAGCGCCTATGGCACACCATCACATTTTAAAAGCGATCTGTCCCTCGGCGCATCTCTGATGCGGTCGGTGGGCGGATACTTCGGCTGGTGGAGGCAGGTCGGAGTGGAGGGGTCCGAGAGTGGGCCTGGTCGGCTGGTTGGCTCCTAGTCATTGGAAACAGGAGCCGGGGCCGGAGTGTGGCCTCCACAGGGCTCAGGTGAGGTCTCTAGAAGCATAAAATAATATGACTAATAATAATAATAACTAGAAGCATATAATAATAATAATAACTAGGAGCATAAAATAATATGATTCCTGGTAATTCACTGCTGACTATTTATTTATTTATCTTATTTTAAAAAAAAGAGTGATGTGGAATCAGGAGACTTGTTACCATTACCTCAAGAAGTTAGAAGCTGATAGTATATGTTGTGTTTCGCGCCCGCGGGCGGCCGCGGGCGCGCCCTCCCTACCTGGCCGCAGCGGCAACCCGCCGCGGCAAACAGCCCCAAAGGAAGCCCGGACCCAGGGCAGTTGTTCCTGCGGGCTGGAGTGGGCCCGCGGGGTGCCCCCTCGCCGGGAGCCCTCCTAGCCTCCCCGGGGCTCAGCGTCTTCAGTGCCAGGAAGATTCAAGTTGGCCGCCGCCATAGGATCCAAGATGGCCGCCATCAACTCATTTGCATTTAAAGGGACCTGGTCCCTTTAACTAGACTCACCTGCTTCCAATGATCCAGAGCAGAGGAAGTATATAAGGAGGCTTCCTCTGCTCATTCCTTGACTTGGCAACGTCTCCTGTGAGCTTTGTCCAGTCTGCTTGCTTCGGTGAGTTCTTCGAGCTTGGCTTCTGCTTTGTCTTCCTGGTTCCTGACTTCGGATTGGCTTACGGTGATTCTCTGGTTCCTGACTTCGGATTGGCTTACGGTGATTCTCTGGTTCCTGACTTCGGATTGGCAAGCGGTGATTCTCTGGTGCACGACTTTGGACTGGTGAGCGACGACCCTCTGGCACTCGACCTAGGACTCCCTCAAGACTCCGTCTCCAAGGGCCCACCTAAGTCCCAGCGGCCCGGGTCCCTACGGGCTTCTCCTGGGGGGACCGCGGGCTTCCAGGGCGAAGCTCCAGTTGGCCTTTGCACCGTTGCTCTGACTCCATAGGTCCACCTAAGTCCCAGCGGTCAGGTCCCTACGGGCTCCTCCCGGGGGGACCGCAGACCACCAGTGGTGAAGACACAGCGCCTCATCTCGTCTCTTCATCACCTCTGTATTCGCCTCAACCTCCAGTGCCAAGGGTCAGCTGGTCCCGCCTCCTGTTCTACCTCGCCACCCGACAAGAGAGCCTACGGACCCTCCGAAAGGTATACCACCCTCTTGTCGGCCAAGGGTCCACAAGCCTGAGCATAACAGTATATAGCTCATTCCCAGGTCTAACACATGTGATTTCATTACCCACTATATCTACCTCTGCAATGGATTCTTTAAAAGTATGAATCTTATTTTCTAACTTAGCAACCAATAGCCCTTGAACAGGTTTTAATATATTAATAAAACTAAAATAATGCAGTCAGTATTCATCCACTGTGCAAGGACTTGAACAAAACTGTTAAAGCATTTAAATTAAGTGAACACAAAGGCATGTTCCTGCAAATACGCAGCTAGTGCAGTTTAGCAAGAAACAGAAAGAAAAGACGAGTTTGCCCTCTGCAGGTGTTTGCTTATTTAAATTTAAAAAAAAAAAAAACCAAACTCATTTTTCTTGAATTCATTGTAGCCTCTTTGTGAACTTCCTCTGACCTATTTGGACTCAAAAAAGCTTATATACAACCAATATGTTTAGATCATTTTTATGGTCCAAAGGAAAGTATCATAATCTACAAACAACTAAGATTTCTCCAGGACCAATACAAATATTTTTCTTTTAAACTAGCCTCCAGAATCAAATAATGAAAACTATAAAATTGTACTATCAGAGTATAGAATACTGTTTATGAATGCACTCTGGACAGGGATGCTAACAGGCTTTTTCCATTTTATGTCTGTGGGGGAAAAACGTAATGCAACTTGCCCTCAATATCTAAGTAAGCAGTGATGTACTACCAATTTCATGTCAAGGGACTCTTCACATCTCTGCTCCCTTCAGTGAGATGCTCTTTTTTCTGATAAAGTAATGTAACTGGCACATCTTTGTGCGTAAGGCAATTACTGGTTTCAATAGAATGTCTCTTAAAATAATTATTCGGAATAAGAGCATCAGACAGGACAAAATAACAGAGTCACAAAGTACAACTTAACATTAACAAAACGTGCTTTTTACAGCGGATAAAAAAAGCAACTAAGCTGATCAAAAGGACAAGAAGTTCCACTCTGAGCTAAAGAGCCTCCTTTCCGGGGAGTGCATGCAAACGTGTCCTCAGTTCACATACATATGTAGATGTGAAAATAAAACTTTGTTATCATCCTCATGTCTCCATTGATACATCCTGAAAACTTTGTGTGGAAAAAACACCAAACCAAAAAGTTATTAGGAGGAAACACACATGCGCGTGCATACACACACACACACATGCCCATTAAAAACAAGTCTAGAATTCCATGGCAACTTAGAAGAAAATTTTATAGCTCATGACCTGCATGTGTGTTACAGTTTCTCTATGCACACACTTGTGTGTGTGTGTGTGTGTGTGTGTGTGTGAGTGCATATGTGCTACAGAAAGTCCACGGTGGCTATATTCCATTGTGGAGGTATTGGTGGGAAGAATGGGAGTGCAGGGTAAGAATTTAGCTCTTTGAGGAATATGGGAAGGGTATGGAGGGGTGGGTGTTATGTGTGGGGAGGGGGATTGTGGGTGAGGGAATAGGTGGATGGTCCCCACCCATCCATGTGTACGGGGTAAAGGTTTACAAGAGTGTGTATGGTGATGCACTCTTTTCCTCTTGCACTGTCTTGCATCAGCCCCACTCCATTCTCCCACACTGTGTCCCACCACACTCTCTCAAACTCTCTCACTCCCATATTTTAGCTATCATCTAAACTCTCTTCCTTCACTCTTCCTCTCTTTTCCCTCCCTTTATCTCCTCCTTCTATCTTCCTCTTCCCTCCCTCTTCTCTCTCCTAATCTTCTTGACTAGGTAAAAGTAACATCAGGACTTGCTAGAGACATAAAGTTCCTGGATGTAATAAATGACTGCTTCATGGAGCAATTGGTTCAGGAACCAACAAGAGAGGGAACTATTTTAGATTTAATTCTTAGTGGAACGCAGGATTTGGTGAGAGAGGTAACGGTGGTGGGGCCACTTGGCAATAGTGATCATAACCTGATCAAATTTAAACTAATAACTGGAAGAGGGACAATAAGTAAATCTACAGCTCTAACACTACATTTTCAAAGGGGAAACTTTGATAAAATGAGGAAAATAGTTAGAAAAAACTGAAAGGTACAGCTGCAAAGGTTAAAAGTGTTCAAGAAGCATGGACATTGTCTAAAAATACAATCCTAGATGCGTAGTCCAGATGTATTCCACGCATTAAGAAAGGTGGAAAGAAGGCAAAACGATTACCGGCATGGTTAAATGGTGAGGTAAAAGAGGCTATTTTAGCCAAAAAAAACATCCTTCAAAAATTGAAAGAAGGATCCATCTGAAGAAAATAGGATAAAGCATAAGCATTGTCAAGTAAAGTGTAAAACATTGATAAGACAGGCGAAGAGAGAATTTGCAATGCAGCTGGGGAGATACCAGTTCCAGAGATGGTTTTCAAGGGTGATGAGTCAGACGAACTGAACCAAATCACTGTGAACCTGGAAGATGTAGTAGGTCAGATTGACAAACTAAAGAGTAGCAAATCACCTGGACCAGATGGTATGCATCCTAGGGTACTGAAGGAATTCAAAAATGAAATTTCTGATCTATTAATTAAAATTTGTAACCTATCATTAAAATCATCCATTGTACCTGAAGACTGTAGAGTGGCTAATGTAACACCAATATTTAAAAAGGGCTCCAGGGGCAATCCGGGAAACTATAGACCAGTGAGCCTGACTTCAGTGCCAGGAAAAATAGTGGAAACTATTCTAAAGTTCAAAATCGTGGAGCATATAGAAAGATATGGTTTAATGGAACACAGTCAACATGGATTTACCCAAGGGAAGTCTTGCCTAACAAATCTGCTTCATTTTTTTGAAGGAGTTAATAAACATGTGGATAAAGGTGAACCAGTAGATGTAGTGTATTTGGATTTTCAGAAGGCATTTGACAAAGTCCCTCATGAGAGGCTTCTAAGAAAACTAAAAAGTCATGGAATAGGAAGCGATGTCCTTTCGTGGATTACAAACTGGTTAAAAGACACGAAATAGAGAGTAGGATTAAATGGTCAATTTTCTCAGTAGAAAAGGGTAAACAGTGGAGTGCCTCAAGGATCTGTACTTGGACCGGTGCTTTTCAATATATTTATAAATGATCTGGAAAGGAATACGATGAGTGAGGTTATCAAATTTGCGGATGATACAAAATTATTCAGAGTAGTTAAATCACAAGTGAATTGTGATACATTATTTTATTTATTTTATTTATAGATTTTTATATAGCGAAGTATTGGTGGAGGCTTTCACTCCGGTTTACATTTTAAACAACGAGATACAAAAAACAATCAAATGATAACTTTAACATATAACTTTAACAAAACAATCAGATGATAACTTTAACATATAATATTGAACAAGGGGTATTTACAGGTAGCATATGCGAGAGGAGTTAGATGAGTATAGTTATTTTAATATGAAGAGGGCTGAGTTGAAAAATACAGTGTGATCGGAGGATCAGCAGGGGGGTTGGGTGGGCTGGAAGGGAACAAGAGGAGGAGAGTGAGGATATACAAGGAGTGGCAGGGGGGACAAGGTGTGGGAATGGAGGAGAGGGCAAGGGGGGTTGAGGAGGTAGGGGAAGGACAGGAGGACCTGTCCTTCCCCTGTCATTACAGGACCTGTCATTACAGGAGGACCTTGCGAGACTGGAAGATTGGGCATCCAAATGGCAGATGAAATTTAATGTGGACAAGTGCAAGGTGTTGCATATAGGGAAAAATAAGCCTTGCTGTAGTTCCATGATGTTAGGTTCCATATTAGGAGCTACCACCCAGGAAAAAGATCTAGGCATCATAGTGGATAATACTTTGAAATCGTCGGCTCAGTGTGCTCAGGAACAAGAGCACAGACGAGTCAGGAACCAGGAACACAGAGGGTACGCAGGAACTAGCAACTCAGGACACGACCAGTGTGGAGACCTGTTGCCAAGGCAAGGAAATGTAGGTTAAGCCCGGCCTTGAATACCGGGACCTAGTGATGTCATCATTCGGGGCCGCAGGTGAGGTTCCCGCCACGGCCCCTTTAAAAAAACAGATGATACAAGATGGCAGCATCTCCCCATGGACCTTGCGGGGAGGCCCGCCGCAGAGCAGGGACGTCCATTGTGGAGTTGGGAGCATGAGAAGGGACCCGGGGTTGGAGGCAGCAGCCAACGGCCATGACAGCAGCAGAGCCAGGCGCTGGAGCAGGTAAACAGGGGTAAGAGGGCCTGGCCGCGGGTCTGCCGCTGCTGGCACATGCAACATTTCCTCTATTGTATGCAAATATATCTCCTGCATATTCAATATGGCTAACCTAATAATCAAACTCCTCAGTGGATGCCAAGGGCTGGGTTTGAGAGCCACTGCCATTTACCACAAATACAAACGTAATTCACTTCACTTCATTTTTATAGGAAAATCAAAGCAGAATCAGAGTCAAAGATCTGAAGAAGGAAACTATAAACGTCATCAACCATAAGCAGGGCTGAATGAATACACTTATCCTTACATGCATAAATATTCACTGTAGCAATTCATTTAAAACAAAGGTGCCATCATTTGGCCCTCGAGGGCCTGGTTTTCAGGATGTCTGCAATGACTATTCATCAGGCATATTTGTATATATTTGGTCTGAGAACCAAATTCATTCAAACAGCTTGGTCACCCCGAAAACCAGACCTGTTTGTGACCTCAAAGATATGCATGCAGAATGGAGCAGGGATGAAATTACATAGATGATGAGGTACACAGTCAAAGCAAAGATACTAGTAAAAAAACACCTGTTCCTGACAACGTAAGAATGTATTTCCTAGGACGCTTATAAAAATGTTCTTGGCTGCTGATAAATTTCCTCTTAAGTATTTATAGGCTTCTGCTGTCTGGCGGATGCTATAGCCAGATGGTGAGTCATAATGTCCAGCCAATTCCATGCATGCAAATGGCCAGCAATGCAATTTAGAAGACTGTAAGAAAAATGCATTAATTCTACATATTGTCGTTTTGCTGTTGAACTGCAATAAGATGCGTAAATGGAACAGTTCTAAAATGTGCTGCTCATCAGACCCCGTCAGGGGATTTTAGAGCATGTCGTTGGAGATTCTGGCCTCATCTTCTCCTTACTTGGGCCGTACCTTTGCCTCAGTAATAACAGCTCTTCAGAAACATCTGAGGATCTATTTTCAAGACCATTTTGTTATAGATGAAAAATGTCAGAAAGTCTTTTGAAAACAGGGCTCACAATAATCACAGTCCTTCATGAATAGATCCTTACGTGTTACAAGACATTTTTCAATGAGAGCAGTGGAAAAGAAACAAAGATATTCCCCATTTACAAATGAGAAAACTAACATAGGAAGGTCTGGCAGACAGGCTATCGGCTGGAGCAGAACATATTGAAATCAGAGACCCCTGTGTTCCTGAATTTAAACTACTTTGCTAGAGTTCTCATTGTGTGGCCTGGAGAAAAGCAATTAACAGTCAGGTGCTCAACATTTCCTCTCTGTCTCTCATTGTGTTTTCCTTAATCCATACTGCTCCAAACTCTAGCCTTAATCACACTATTGCAAAGTGTGTTAACACACAATTGTTTGTATTTTCAACACATTGGTCTCTGTTCACCCAAATTATTTTAGACTTCTGGAGAATAAGTAGAGCTAAAAACCCAGATAGCAGAGCATCAGTTTGAGCTGGACTCAGAGACAACCTAAATCCAGAGAAGCTTAATCCTGTGTCTCCTGCAGAGTAACCAATTTGTGCATATCCACCCATCCAGTCCTGAAATTTGTATCTTCACAAGGATCTTCAATCCTTGCAGCAGTTTGTTAGTTACTTAGGGCTTGATTCACCTGTTATTACTCCTTAATGCTATGCAGTATCATACCACCTTGTTTTAAAATGAGTACCTCTGTCATCATGCACGAAGCATTCAATATAATCATCTTTTTCAGTATATTGTACTACAATATCACACTAAACATTATAGTAACTCTGAGATTTCTCAGTTCTAGTCTTTTCACTGTTGTGCATACTACATCTTCACTTCTACTTCCACCATTAGCAGTCCATATAATATGCCTCAGCATAAATTTCAATATTTATGCCAATGTTATTCAATTTTTTGTTCCCTTCAACTCCTCTTGGTCTGATACTTTAGCCTTTGTTTCCTTTTACATTCATTCAGTTAAATGCTGGCTTTCTCCCAACAAACTGAAACTCAGTTTATCAAAGACTGATGTAATACTCCAATCTGCTCGTAAAACAATACCTCATGACCTTCCAACTTCTTTAAACTTTCAGGGACACACTATCCCAATTACTCATAAAGCTCGTAACTTAGGGGTAATATTAGACACACATTTATCTATGCATAGTCAAATCCTCTTCTTATAAGCTGCACTTGTTAAAACATTTAAAGCCCTTGCTTGAAACACATAGAAATATAGAAACATAGAAATGACAGCAGAAAAAGACCAATCGGCCCATCCAGTCTGCCCAGCAAGCTTCCACACTTATTTTCCCATACTTATCTGTTTCACCAACCACCAACTTCAGGGCCCTTGTTGGTAACTGATTCAAATTTCCTTCCATCCCCTGTCATTGATGCAGAGAGTAATGTTGGAGTTGCATAAAAGGTGAGCATAAGGCTTATGGTTAAGGTTTGTAACTGCCACATCAAGCAAGTTACCCCGATGCTTGTTTACCCAGATTGCACAGATCATTGCCTTGTTGGATGATGTCTGAATGTAAATCCTGCTTTCCTCACTTCCCCCTACCGTTGAAGCAGATAGCAACGCTGTATATGCTTTCAAATAGATGTATCAGGCTTAATTGGTTTAGGGTATTAACCGCTGTAATAAGCAGCTACCCCCACAATTGTTTACCCAGATTGTGAAGTTCAGTCTTTTTTGGTTGTTATCTGAATGCAAATCCTCTTTTCCACATTTCCCTTTGCCATTGAAATAGAGAGCAATGTTGGGGTTGCATTAACCATGCAAGGGATTTTTTTGGGTAAGGGTAGTAATCACCAGGAGTAAACATTCCAGCAAGCCACCCCCATGGCTCTACTCTTCATTCCCATCCTCTAGCCTTTACGGATCCACAGTGTTTATCCCACACTGCTTTGAAATCTTTCACAGTTTTAGTCTTCACCACTTCCTCCGGAAGGGCATGCCAGGCATCCACCACCCTCTCCGTGAATAAATACTTCCTGACATTGGTTCTGAGTCTTCCTCCCTGGAGCTTTAAATTGTGACCCCTAGTTCTACTGATTTTTTTTCCATTGTAAAAGGTTTGTTGTTGACCATGAATCATTAAAACCTTTCAACTATCTGAAAATCTGTATCATAAGAACATAAGAAAATGCCATACTGGGTCAGACCAAGGGTCCATCAAGCCCAGCAACCTGTTTCCAACAGTGGCCAATCCAGGCCATAAGAACCTGGCAAGTACCCAAAAGCTAAGTCTATTCCATGTAACCATTGCTAATGGCAGTGGCTATTCTCTAAGTGAACTTAATAGCAGGTAATGGACTTCTCCTCCAAGAACTTATCCAATCCTTTTTTAAACACAGCTATACTAACTGCACTAACCACATCCTCTGGCAACAAATTCCAGAGTTTAATTGTGCGTTGAGTAAAAAAGAACTTTCTCCGATTAGTTTTAAATGTGCTCCATGCTAACTTCATGGAGTGCCCCATAGTCTTTCTACTATCCGAAAGAGTAAATAACCGATTCACATCTACCCGTTCTAGACCTCTCATGATTTTAAACACCTCTATCATATCCCCCCTCACTCGTCTCTTCTCCAAGCTGAAAAGTCCTAACCTACTTAGTCTTTCCTCATAGGGGAGTTGTTCCATTCCCCTTATCATTTTGGTAGCCCTTCTCTGTACCTTCTCCATTGCAATTATATCTTTTTTGAGATGCGACGACCAGAATTGTACACAGTATTCAAGGTGTGGTCTCACCATGGAGCGATACAGGGGCATTATGACATTTTCCGTTTTATTCACCATTCCCTTTCTAATAATTCCCAACATTCTGTTTGCTTTTTTGACTGCCGCAGCACACTGTGCCGATGATTTCAATGTGTTATCCACTATGACACCTAGATCTCTTTCTTGGGTTGTAGCACCTAATATGGAACCCAACATTGTGTAATTATAGCATGGGTTATTTTTCCCTATATGCATCACCTTGCACTTATCCACATTAAATTTCATCTGCCATTTGGGTGCCCAATTTTCCAGTCTCACATGGTCTTCTTGCAATTTATCACAATCTGCTTGTGATTTAACTACTCTGGAGGAGAGGCTCCTCCTCTCCTCCAGGGTATACAAATTTAGGTTCTTTAATCTCTCCTCATAAGTCATTTTATGAAGACCATCCACCTTTTTGGTCGCCCTTCTCTGGACTGCCTCCATCCCGTCTTTGTCCCTTTGGAGATTCGGTCTCCAGAACTGAACATAATACTCCAGGTGGGGCATCACCAAGGCCCTGTACAAGGGGATTATCACTTCCTTTCTCTTACTAGTTATTCCTCTCTCTATGCAGCCCAGAATTCTTCTGGCTTTAGCAATTGCCTTGTCACATTGTTTAGCCAACTTCAGATCATTAGACACTATCACCCCAAGGACTCTCTCCTGCTCTATGCACATCAGTCCTTCACCTCCCATCAAATAGAATTCTTTCTGATTTCTACTCTCCATATGCATGACTCTGCACTTCTTGGCATTGAATCTCAGCTGCCATATCTTCGACCCAGCTTCCATAAATCACGTCTCATTCTCTCCACTCCTTCCGGCATGTCCACTCTCTTGCAGATCTTAGTATCATCCGCAAAAAGACAAACCTTACCTTCTATCCCATAGGTATCTGCACTTTCCATCAGTCCATTCCAACTAATCCAAAACACTGCAACTCGAATTTTAACTGGATTAATATTGAGAGATCATATTACACCTGTGTTGTACTCTTTACATTTGTTACCAGTTCCATTCCAAATCCAATATAAAGTACTTTAATTTTGAACATAACACACAATGAATCAGCTATTTGGTTAAATATATTCCTTCGCATTTATAAACCCAGCAGGCATCTTCGTTCTGCAAATAAAATTTACTAGAAATTCCAACTCTTAAAATAGCCAGATTAGATATCACCAGAAGTCTCACTTTCTTGGTTCCAAATCTGGAATGGAAAGACTTCAAGGCTGCGCAAAATCGGCAGCCTGCGCGCGCCGAGCCATGCAGCCTGCCTCCGTTCCCTCAGAGGATGCTCCAAAATCGGAGCGGCCTCGGAGGGAACTTTCTTTCCGGCGCCCCCCCCCCCCCCCCAGCCCTATCTAAACCCCCCCCCACCTTTATTATAAAAGTTACGCCTGCCTGAGGCAGGCGTAACTCTCGCGCGCCGGCCGGCTGACGGTGCGCGATTCCCCGGCCTGGGAGCAGTTTTGGAGGCCTCGGCCGCCCCCGAAATGCCCCTGGGCTGGAACCACACCTGTGGCACCGCCCCCGGAACACCCCCAATGACGCACCGCCATGACACGCACCCCCAGGAAAGCCCCGGGACTTATGCGCGTCCCGGGGCTTGCGCGCACCGCCGAGCCTATTCAACATAGGCTCAGCGCATGCAGGGAGAGCTTGGGGCAGGTTTTTGGGGGGAACGTGCGTCTCTTACGCACATACCCCTTTGAAAATCTGCCCCATTGTGATCTTCTAATTTTAAAAATCTGGATTTTTTCCACTTAAACTGGTGGAATCCTTTTTATTTAGGTTTTGTTGAAATGATTCAGAAGAAATGTCTCGGAAATTAGATCTTGTACTTACACTGGTGTATTGCATATGCTGATTGAGTCTTGGCATCGTGCTTTTTTTACTTGATACTATTTAGTATGTAAGCTACATCCACCAAATGTTATTTCAGTTGCAGTATTATGTTTGTTTTATTTTACTTTTACTTAATGCTTGTTAATTTACATTAACTATGTAAGTTTCTTTTACCTATAAACCGCATCAAACAAGCTATGAAGAACGCAGTATAAAAATGTTTTTACATAAATAAATAAAAATAAATAATATATATTTTAAAAGTATGTCACCACTTGATGTTGTAGAAAATATCTTGAGTTTCTTTCTAGTGACATTGAAAAAGCATTCAATCTTTGGTCTCGCTGTTTTCAATCTCACCACAGGCTCTTGATGGTAATATTTTTCCTACGGAAAATGACTTCTTATCTGTTGCTTTGAATTTATAACCATTGTATCCCCTTGAAGTCTGTTCAGGTCACTTTAAATTCAGCTGTTTCTCCCTTTACTGCATGTAAAAAGTCTGGAGGGATTTAATTTCATCACATTGTGTTACTCATCTTATCAGAGGCCCAGTTGTTAAATGAACTTGGGCCCTGTTGTCATATTCTCTGAGGAAAGTTATTTTGACAGAGAAAAATGATTATAGATCTCTTTTGATACCAATCTCGTTCTCATCTTTCATCTCTCTCCTCACTACAAAATAAAGAAACAATGCTCTGATTTAAAAAAAAAAAAAAAAAAAAAGCATTACAGCCCATTGTATTTCATTTGGTAAAAAATCCCAAATGTTTAATTTTTTAATTTTGTTCCTTTCAGTAGTTTTGAGTTCATGAATGCATTTTAACTACTTTAAAAACTTCAATTAATCAGATGTTGTAGCTTGTAACTTCTATAAAATATGTTAAACCCCAAAATTATTTTAGTTTTATATTTATTTTTAAATGAACAAATAGGGAAAGCATATAGAGGCATGGCTTCAAGAATGCTTTTCAACATAGATTTGTAGAAGAGGAATGAGTGGGTGTGTGGTATAGCTGTGAGGGATTTGTGATGGGAGGGTGTTTGGGAGGACTGGAAGGTGTGGATGTTTGTGAAGCTATAGATGGGGTATGGAGTGGGGTATGTTTAGGGTTAGGTAGGTAGGGATGTGAATCGTTTTTTGACGATTTAAAATATCGTCCGATATATTTTAAATCGTCAAAAATCGTTAGAGCCGCGATACAATAACAATTCCCCCGATTTATCGTCAAAAAATCGTAAATCGGGGGAAGGGGGAGGGGAAGGGGGAGGGCGGGAAAACCGGCACACTAAAAAAACCCACCCCGACCCTTTAAAATAAATCCCCCATCCCCCACCCTCCCGAACCCCCCCAAAATGCCTTAAATTACCTGGGGTCCAGAGGAAGGGTCCCGGTGTGATCTTTTACTCTCGGACCTCTCGGCAACACGATTCGACTGCAGGAGGTCGGAACCTGAAGACTGGAGGATAGCAAATGTAACCCCAATATTTAAAAAGGGCTCCAGGGGCGATCCGGGAAACTACAGACCGGTTAGCCTGACTTCAGTGCCAGGAAAAATAGTGGAAAGTATTCTAAACATCAAAATCACAGAACATATAGAAAGACATGGTTTAATGGAACAAAGTCAGCATGGCTTTACCCAAGGTAAGTCTTGCCTCTCAAATCTGCTTCACTTTTTTGAAGGAGTTAATAAACATGTGGATAAAGGTGAACCGGTAGATGTAGTATACTTGGATTTTCAGAAGGCGTTTGACAAAGTTCCTCATGAGAGGCTTCTAGGAATAGTAAAAAGTCATGGGATAGGTGGCGATGTCCTTTCGTGAATTGCAAACTGGCTAAAAGACAGGAAACAGAGAGTAGGATTAAATGGACAATTTTCTCAGTGGAAGAGAGTGGACAGTGGAGTGCCTCAGGGATCTGTATTGGGACCCTTACTTTTCAATATATTTATAAATGATCTGGAAAGAAATACGACGAGTGAGATAATCAGATTTGCAGATGACACAAAATTGTTCAGAGTAGTTAAATCACAAGCAGATTGTGATACATTGCAGGAAGACCTTGTGAGACTGGAAAACTGGGCATCCAAATGGCAGTTGAAATTTAATGTGGATAAGTGCAAGGTGATGCATATAGGGAAAAATAACCCATGCTATAATTACACAATGTTAGGTTCCATATTAGGTGCTACAACACAAGACAGAGATCTAGGCGTCATAGTGGATAACACATTGTAATCGTCGGTTCAGTGTGCTGTGGCAGTCAAAAAAGCAAACAGAATGTTGGGAATTATTAGAAATGGAATGGTGAATAAAACAGAAAATGTCATAATGCCTCTGTATCGCTCCAAGGTGAGACCGCACCTTGAATACTGTGTACAATTCTGGTCGCCGCATCTCAAAAAAAATATAATTGCGATGGAGAAGGTACAGAGAAGGGCTACCAAAATGATAAGGGGAATGGAACAGCTCTCCTATGAGGAAAGACTAAACAGGTTAGGACTTTTCAGCTTGGAGAAGAGACGAATGAGGGGGGATATGATAGAGATGTTTAAAATCATGAGAGGTCTAGAAAGGGTAGATGTGAATCGGTTATTTACTCTTTCGGATAGTAGAAAGACTAGGGGGCACTCCATGAAGTTAGCATGGGGCACATTTAAAACTAATCGGAGAAAGTTCTTTTTTACTCAACGCACAATTAAACTCTGGAATTTGTTGCCAGAGGATGTGGTTAGTGCAGTTAGTATAGCGGTGTTTAAAAAAGGATTGGATAAGTTCTTGGAGAAGTCCATTACCTGCTATTAAGTTCACTTAGGGGCGGATTTTAAAAGCCCTGCTCGCGTAAATCCACCCGGATTTACGCGAGCAGGGCCTTGCGCGCCGGTGCGCCTATGTTCCATAGGCCTACCGGCACGCGCAGAGCCCCGAGACTCGCGTAAGTCCCGGGGTTTTTCGAGGGGGGCGTGTCGGATCAGCGCGGCGTTTTGGGGGCAGGACGCGGCATTTCAGGGGCGGGCCTGGGGGCGTGGTTTCGGCCTGGGGCGGTCCAGGGGCGTGGCTGTGCCCTCCGGAACCGCCCCCAGGTCGCGTCTCGGCGCGCTAGCGGCCCGCTGGCATGCGGGAATTTACTTCTCCCTCCGGGAGGCGTAAATCCCCCGACAAAGGTAGGGGGGGTCTAGATAAGGCAGGGGGGGTGGGTTAGATAGAGGAAGGGAGGGGAAGGTGAGGGGAGGGCGAAAGCGAGTTCCCTCCGAGGCCGGCTACACGAAATCGGCAGCCTTGCGCGCGCCGATCCAGGATTTTAGCGGCTACGCGTGTATCAACTAAAATCCAGCGTACTTTTGTTTGCGCCTGATGCGCCAACAAAAGTATGCGAAGGCGCGCTTTTTTAAAATCTACCCCTTAGAGAATAGCCACTGTCATTAGCAATGGTAACATGGAATAGACTTAGTTTTTGGGTACTTGCCAGGTTCTTATGGCCTGGATTGGCCACTGTTGGAAACAGGATGCTGGGCTTGATGGACCCTTGGTCTGACCCAGTATGGAATTTTCTTATGTTCTTATGTTCACCAGCTTCAGACGCCCTCGGTGTTCACCTTCCCCGAATGTCAACTCAAATTCCCCAGGAACCACAGCAGACTAGGTTGGGGTAAACTATCCCCTCAAGAACATCTCAGATGCCGGCAAGGCAGCCTCTGCCTCTACTGCGGCGGTGCAGGGCATGTCCCGGGACTAGGTCCTGAAGGAGGACTCTTCCTAGGCCTTGCTTCACCAGCTCCTCCATTGACATCACCTGTTACCTTGAATCTCTCGACTTCCACACCTTGGCCCTGGTGGATTCAGGGGCCAGGGGCAACTTTATTATGAAGAGTTTGGTGGAACATCTCCGACTTCCCCTCCATCGCTCACCGGTTCCGTTGGTTCTCTCGTCTATCCAGGGTGAACCCTTACCGGGCAGACTCACCCATATTACCGCACCTATCCTAATCCGCACTGGGGTACTTCACGAAGAGTATCTAGCTTTCCATGTACTGGATCGGGCCATAAACCCCATTGTGCTAGGGCTCCCCTGGCTGCAAGCACACTCTCCCCAATTCGACTGGAAGACTTTGCAATTGGTCCGCTAGGGTCCTGCCTGTCAAGACACCTGTCTCAAACTTGTCTCTCCCCAACAATGCTTGGCTGCGACTACCCTTCCATTGGTTTGCTGTCACAATATGCATCATTTGCAGATGTGTTCTCTAGGAAAGGGGCAGAGACCCTACCACCTCATCGGTCATTTGACTGCGCAATCAATTTGCTACCTTGCATGCCCCAGGGGTGTACCAACTCTCTCTCACCTACCGAGACCCAGGCCATGTCCAACTACATCCGAGAAAACCTGGACAAAGGATTCATCCAGAGGTCCACATCTCCAGCTGGAGCTGGGTTCTTCTTCATGGGCAAAAAGGATGGGACATTCCACCCCTGTATTGACTACCGCAGCCTCAATGCTATAACAATCAAGGATCGCTATCCACTCCCATTAATTTCAGAGCTCTTTGACTGACTCCAGGGGGCACAGGTCTTTACCAAGCTGGATCTTAGGGGATCTGTATTAAAGAAGGTGACAAGTAGAAGACGGCCTTCAACACCAGAGACGGGCACTATAAATACCTTGTTGGACTTTGTAACGCCCCGGCCGTCTTTCAAAATCTAATGAATGAAATCTTCCGAGATTGTACCAGTCCGTCGTCATTTACCTTGATGATATTTTGGAATTCTCTTGATCTCTGCAGATGCACCGCAGAGACATATCCCGGGTACTCCATCGTCTCCGGGAGAACCAGCTGTTTGCTAAACTCAAAAAATGCAACTTCGAACAAGAAGCTTTTCCCTTCTTAGGGTATATCATCTCTAAGCAGGGGTTCAGCATGGATCCTGAAAAACTCAAAGCCATCCAAGACTGGCCCCAGCCTTCCAGATTACGACCCTTCAGCGATTTTTGGGCTTTACCATTCATTTATCCTCAACTACGCCTCCCTGGTGGCCCCCCTGACTGCCCTGACCCGTAAGGGAGCTGACCCCAAGCATTGGCTGCCCAAGGCAGCCTCTGCCTTTCTCCGCTTGAAGGAAGCATTTCTCCATAAGCCCTGCCTCCGTCACCCAGACCCCCGACGTCCTTTTATTGTCGAGGTGGATGCTTCCACTGAAGGAGTTGGAGCTGTTCTTTCCTCTCCCGCCAATTCTCTGCAGCGGAACGCAACTATGCCATTAGCGATAAGAAACTCCTCGCCATCAAAATGGCCTTTGAAGAATGGCACCCCTGGTTGGAAGGGGCCTAGCACCAGATTACAGTCTATACTGACCATAAGAATCTAGAGTATCTGCACTGGGCCCGTCGTCTCAACCAATGGCAAGCTTGTTGGGCCTTGTTCTTCATGAGATTTGACTTTGTCCTACGGTATTGTCCAGCCGATAAGAACCGGAAGGCGGACGCACTCTCTCAAGCCTTCGACCTCTCGGATGCATTGGATCCCCCTAGCTTCATCATCAACCTGACTCAGGTTCTGCTGGCTGCTACCACACCGATTCCCCCAAGGAAGACCTTCGTTCCACCACATCTCCAGAATCAAGTGTTGACCTGGGCACACGATTCTCGCAGCGCAGGCCATCTGGGACAATACCAAACCCTGGTCGTGCTCCGCTGGTTTTACTGGTGGTCAGGGATGGACAAGGATACCCGGTCCTATGTTGAATCATGCCACACGTGTGCCCGACACAAAAATCCCACAGGTCCACCTTGGGGCCTACTCCACCCACTACCTATTCCCAGCGAACCGTGGACACACATCTCGACCGACTTTATTGTTGATTTGCCACCATCCAAAGGCAACACCGCTATCTGGGTCGTCGTTGACCATTTCTCAAAAATGGTCAACTTCATGGCTTTGCCAGGGTTACCTTCTGCACCTCAGTTAGACCAGCTTCCGCCTTCACGGTCTGCCCAAGGTCATTCTATCGGCCACTAAATTTTGGAAATCCCTTTGTTGGAAGTTCAATGTTACCCTGGAATTTACCTCAGCCAACCATCCACAGACCAACGGTCAAACAGAAAGAACTATCCAGACTCTCAAACAATTCTTGTGGGCATACGTGAATAACAAACAGAACGACCCGGCGGATCTACTACCCTGGGCCGAATTCGCCCTCAACTCTCATCCATCTGCTGCCACCAGCTCTTTGCCCTTTCAGATAGTATACAGCTAGCAACCTCTCCCACCTCTGCCCGTGAACGTCCCTTCACCAGCTGCACAGCTGTCCGCCAGGGAACTGTACCGACTCTGGACTTTCACCCAACAAACCCTGCAGAAAGCCAGCTAGGCAGCCAAAAAGTTTTCGGACCTTCATCGAAGACTTGGCCTACCTCTTAGACCCAGCCAGAAAGTATGGTTGAGTATGCGGTTTATCCGCCTGAAACTACCATCTATGCATCTCGCTCCCCGCTTCATCGGTGCATTTCCGATTCTCCGCTGTGTAGGCTCTGTATCTTACCAACTTCAACTCCCGTCCTCCCTTAAAATCCACAACACCTTCCATATATCTCTCTTAAAACCGGTGGTGTTGACATGGCTGTCCAGAATTCTACCAGAACTGCAGCCTCTCTCTTTCGAAGACGATTCTACCTAACAAGTCCGGGAAGTTCTAGATGTTCGAAAACGCAAGAGGAAGTGGGAATACCTGCTGGCTTGGGAAGGTTTTGGACCTGAGGAAAATACTTGGGAGATGATCACCAATATCCTGGACAAGGGTCTCCTCGCTCTGTTCCACCTGACCCATCCATCCAAACCGAATCCCCTGGGGAGGCGCCCTAAAAAGGGTTGTACTGTTAGGCATCCCGGGCACAGATGGCTGTGTCCGGCTCCTCCTACCTTCCCCTCCGGCGCTGGGAGCTCTGCTGGGACCCACGCGGCAGCGGGGAGGCCTCCTCGTAACTCACGCCGAGCTCCATCTACCTTCGCGGCTTCCGCCACCGAGCCTGTGCCACCCCTCGCGGCAGGGGGGATAACCTCTTCATGGCACAAGGCTGCAGGCCGATGCCACCTGCAGCCCTCTCCTGGCCGGGCCCTCCCTAGGCACGCGGCCGCACCTCCTGTGATCTTTTAAAGGGCCAGCCACACAAAGTATAGTCCAGCCTCCCGGATGACGTCTGAAGCCTGGGACTACTTCAGGGAGCTTCCTCTTCCTGTTCCTTGACTTGGCAATGAGTCTGCTTTGCTTCTGTGGAGTTCTCTGTGCTTAATTGTGCCTTCGTTCCTGTTCCTGCCTTCCGAGTCTTGTTCCTGCCTTCCGAGTACTGTTCTGGTTGCTCCTCCCATCCTTGGTTGCTGTGGACGGATCTTCGGGCTTCAACCTCGGACTGGCCATCGGTGATCCTCTGGCTTCTGATCTTGGACTGGCTATCCTTCCAGCTGTTATCCAACCACCTTCACAGGGGCCAACCTAAGACCAGCTGGCCCCCAGCACCCAAAGACTCAACCTGCGGGGAATGGGGTTGGTATTGGCGAAGCTCCAGCCAGCCCCTGCACCAGCTCAGCCTTGCCTTCCGATGGTGGGGACTTGAGGGGGTTCACCCTCTCAGATAGCGCTAACTCCCCCTCGGGCAAGGGGGTCCACATTCTCGTCCAACACTCCAACAAGTAACAAGAGCTTACCGCTCTTGATTCTCATCTTTCTTTTTGTACACACATCAAGTCGGTTGTTAGAACTGGCTTTTATAAACTTCGAGTTCTTTTTGGCTTAAAACTTACTATATGAACTAGAGTTTCATACTATTGTGCAGGCATTTATCTTTCCACTCATTGACTACTGCAATGGTCTTTATCTTGCCTCACTGATGTCATTCTGCAGCCTCTTCAAATGCTTTTTAACACAGCTGCTCATTTGACTTCTGGAGTCAAAAGTCATGTGCATATTACACCAACTCTTATACATTTACATTGGCTGCTTCTGCGACATGTCAAATATAAAATTGGATTAATTGTTTTCAAGCTTATTAATTTGGGTTCCTGCTCCTGGTCAAATGCATTTCTCAAGCTATATCAGCCCTCCCAGCAACTAAGATCCTCTCAAAGTAGTCTGATTGACATTCCATCTGTAAAACGGACTTGTCTCTTTGTGGCAAGGGAATCTGCCTTCTCAATTGGAGCTCCAGTTTTATGGAACTCCTTTCTTATTGAATTTCAGCTCAATGTTTGCATAAAAACATTCAGAGGTCTTTTGATAACTTTCCTATTTAAAAAGGCTTACTATTAATTACTCTACAACCTCCAAATGTCAAGGAAACCCCTTGATATGTGGTTTATGTGTGGTTGCTATCAGGAGACCAGCCACTTTGTAGCTGGCCTGTTAAGATAGCTCCCGTGTTTTCATTCTTTAATTTTCTTACTGAACAATTTTCTTTTTTTCTTTTGCAATTTTGCAATTTTCTGTATAACCTGTGTGCTTCTGTTCTCCCAATATGCGGTACGACCCACCATTCATTTATCGTAATCTTCTATAAAGCATTAAACTTATCTTTTTAATCGCTGGATTTCTGCCACCGTTCATGGGTCCGATTCCGCTTGCCCGACAATGGCCATGTTTCGGCAGCTATCTGCCTGCTTCAGGGGCCACGGGAAAAGCTCTATTATGTCCAGAAACCGGATCTTCCGTCAGAAAGCACATAAATTCTTCTAAAATATTTTAAAAGACTGTTAGGTCTAATCTGCAATATGTATAACAACCTATACCCCACTTCCCAAGTTTAAAATACTTACTATTTTCGTGTGTCAACTTCTTAAAATGAGCGGCGCCTTCATGTTTGAATTCGGCATTTCGCTCTATTCCACCATTTTTATAGCTCCTATAAGCCACTTGCTGGACCAATCGCACTATCTCTCTTGAGTCCTGGGGGCTAGCACCCTTGGGTGCCCTGCAGTCACGTTGGGTGGTGACGTCACCCTTTGTTTCTTCCTTCATTCATTTCTCTAATTTAAACTGCATCTGGACCCTCTCTAAATATGTATTTCTCATCTATGTGTTTATAAGGTACTTCCAATCCCTGAAGTAGATGAATTTAATATATTTATTGCTCGATCGTTCCTGTCGGGGAAAATTTTCTTCAAACATGAAGGCGCCGCTCACTTTAAGAAGGCGTAACTCCATCAAATAAGGTAGGGGGGATTTAAGTAGGGCCGGGGGGTGGGTTAAATAGGGGAAGGGAGGGATAGGTGGGGGGGAATCGAAAAAAGTGGCCTTGGAGGGAACGGGGAAAGCCATCAGGGCTCCCCTTGGGCTTGGCGCATGCACAAGTATGCGGCGCACGCACAAGTGTGCACCCCCTTGCGCGCGCCGACCCCGGATTTTATAGCATGCGCGCAGCTGCGCACGCATGTTATAAAATCGGACGTAGATTTTTGCGTGCCGGGTTGCGCGCCCAAATCTACACCCATGCATAAGTTTTGAAATTTGGCCCATAATGTATTAATGTATTATGTATTATGTATTATGCTAGTTATAGCACACCCCCACTGAAATGATGGCACTTCCATACACTGGTGGGTTCTACAGGCCTCCAAATCAAATAGAAGAGCTGGAGAAAGATCTGGCTAAAGATATCCAAAAGGTAGGAAGAATGGGAGAAGTGCTACTTGTTAGAGATTTTAAACTAATGAATGGGGTCTGGAGTATCCCTGTTACAAAGCTGCAAGAAATAGAGAGATTGCAGATGCCCTTCCAGGACTCTGCTCAGGCAATGGTGATGTAATCCGTGTGAGGAGGAGGAGCGATACTGGATCTGGAACTCACAAATGGAGATAGTATTCTAATGTACAGGTAAATGCCCATCTGAGCACCAGTGATTATCAGATGGTATGGTTTGATATAACTGCCAATCACACAAAATCACACAAAAATCAAAGTCCTGGATTTCAAAAATGCAGGCTTTGGTAAAATGACAATGTATCGAGAGAAAGAGCTGGAAGGCAGGGAAGTGGAACAACAATGGGCCAAATTAAAAGAAGCTATAATAAAAGCAACAAATCATTATGTAAATAAAAGTGAAACCGATATGGTTCTCCAAGGAGATGGTTGAGAAAATAAAGGCAACAAGATCAGCAATCAAAATTACAAAGGAAATCCAGAAGAGGAAAATAGGTAAGTTTAAGTGGTGAGGCTAAAGGAGATGAGGGAAAAAAATCAGGAGAGTAAAAGCTCAAGTGGAAGAAAAAAGGTAAAGTGAGATGACAAAGCAATTTTCAGATACATCAGAGAAAACAGGAAGGCCAAAGGTGACATTGTAATATTGAAAAGAGACGAGGAACAAAGTATGGAGAAAGATGAGGAAATAGCAGAAATGCTTCAATTCAGTGTTCCCTAAAGAAGACCATGAAGAAGGTCCTTTGCTGGTTGGCAAGAGTATGGCTGGGAGTGGGCAAGATACCACACCATTAACAAAATAGAGTGTTTGGGTGGAACTAGTGTAACCATATAGGATCCCTAGGACCATAAAAGTATTTGTTAAGCAGGGCTGCTCCTGCCATCCTTCCCCTTCTTCCTGCAGCTCCCAGCGGGTGAGCTCTTTCTGTGAGGGGAAAGGAAATCCTTTGTGGCCCAGGTGATGGAGTGTCTCCCCTGATGTGTGTGTGCGCGCCTCTCTCGGATGATGTATCCTCTTCAAGGATAGACAGGCTAGACTCACTAGGTGTTCAAATTAAGTTTACTGATTATTTCCAAAAGATCAATCACTATCCGACAAACATTCCACAAATGAAACTGTACATTTTGAACTGTTTACATCGTCTCTCTGCTGGGGTGATTGTGTCCATCTCTCTAGCTCCTGGGAGGGAGCTTGCCACTGTCTCCTCGTCTGTGCAAAAAGCCCAGCAGATTGGGAATCCTAGGGGGAACCTCGCACTATGCAAAAATCCTACCTGAGTCTAAAGATCAGTGTGATGCCCACAGCTTGTGTCCTGATCCCTTTGAGGTGGAGATCCAGTTGGGAATCTCCCAAGGCTTGATATTACAATCTCGGTTGGCCTCTCTGGCAAGGAAGCCTGATGTTCCAGTTATGCTTACACTTCTCTATCTCCTTCCATGAGTGTGCAGAGGGTGGGAGAAAATGTCCACACAAAAAAAAGTGGGAAAATCCAATTGTCTCTATCCAAAATATCTCACGCTAGGTAGTGCTGTCACTGGTCTTGTCCCCTCTAGGGAGCAGAGGGGTAGCTCACAGGTCTCTAGCCCCTGTTCTCAGGATTGAGGGGTTTCCCTCTCTAAAGCACAGGTTGTTCCCCAGAATAAGAAAAACTAATCCAAAGGCTGACCAAAATCTACAAAAACCTCTTTCTCTTAAAAAAGGGAGGCAGGCCCTCTCAGACAGGTAGTGTACTGATGAGGAATCTCCTCTAACACAAGAAAAACACCAAGCTAGGCTAGTGGTCCAACTCAGCAGGGAGAAAGTAAAATAGCTCCTTACTCTTCAAAACCTAACTCAAAATGACCACACTCATCTACCTCTAGCTCTGCCTTATGCCCCTGGGATAACCAATCACAGTCAGCTCAGTGGAAAGACTGAAAGAGAATGGAAAATCCCAATGCTGTTACTAGTCCTGATGATAAGAGACCTAGGGCCATCTAGTGGCTGACCAAAGTATCAGTCATATTAGCAAAACTGAAAGAGGATAAAGCCATGGAGCCAAATGAGATACATCCCAGGATATTAAGGGAGCTCAGAGAAATGCTGGCAGGTCCCCTGCAGGACCTGTTCAATAGATCCTTGGAGGCTGGATTGATGCTGCAAGAATGGAGAAGGACAAAAGTGGTAGCAGGAAGACTGGAAATTACAGGCCAATTAGCCTGGTGGGAAAATTAAAGGAGAGACTGCTTGTTGCATTCCCCTGCTGCGGCAGGCCCGCAGCCGGCTTCACTCACCCCGATGTCGGGGTCCCGGACCTGGCCCATCTTCCCTGACAGCGGTAGGCAGCCGCCTACATGCTTGTGCTCTGCCTGTGCTCCCAGGCCCCTCTGGTATTCCTGCGGTCTCCTCCAATCCTGGCTGGATCTCCCCACGTGCGCCGCAGGGAGATGCCACCACCTCTTCGTTTCTGGCCTGTTCACCTTAGGTACGTACGCACCCGCCTTCCCTGGCTTTAAAGGGTCCGTGGCGGGAAAGCCTCCCGCAGTCCTGGATGATGATGTCACTCAGCGGTCTCGGCCACTTAGACTTCGCCTTAGCAACAGGTCTCTATGCTTCCTGTCGTGTGCGTTGTTGCTGTTTGTTCCAGTTCCTTTTCCAGCATTCCTGTACCTGTTCCTTGTTCCAGTTCCTGTTCCAGTACCTATTCCAGCATTCCAGTACCTGTTCTTTGCTCCGATACCTGTTCTAGCTTCCTGCTTCTTCTACCCTTTGGACGGATCTCCCTGGCTTTGACCCTTGCTCGAACCTGACCTTGTCTCCAGCTGCCTGCCTTGACTTCTGCTTGAACCTGACCTTGTCATCAGTCGCCTGTCTTGACCCTTGTTTGGATGTGGTCCTGTCTTAGGCTTTGCCTAACTTACAGTTCGAACTTAACCTTGTTCTTACTGTGCTTCCTGCTTTAGTCTGTCTGGATTTTGGAACCTAGCCTCATCGTCAGCTCTGCCTGACTTGTAGTCCGGACTTGCCTCTGCCTCAGTCAGTTCGGCCTTGAATCCTGCCTCTCCACTGCATCCTGGCACCCCGCCTTGGGCACCCAATCCAGGATCAACCACACGGAAGCCTACCTAAGTCCAGCCGGCCCCAGTACCCAAAGGCTCAACGAGCGGAGAACGAGGGCTGGTATTGATGAAGCTCCAGTTGGCCTCTGCTTCCCATTTGGCCTCACCTCCCGATGGTGGGGATCCATGGGGTCCTCCCCCACGGGTAGCACCAACACCACCTTGGGCCAAGGGTCCACCTCCGCAACACTGCTGAAGGAAAGAACAATGACCTATCTACAATCTAATGAATTGCAGGAGCTGAAGTAATATGTATTCACCAGAGGAAGGACATGCCAAATGAATCTGATTGATTTTATTTTTTATTGGGAGACTAGAGAAGTGAATCCAGGTAGAGAAATTGATGTGGTTTACTTGGATTTCAGCAAGGCTTTTGATACCATCCTGCATAGGACATTCTTGAATTGTTATGAACCCTCCTGTAGCGGGGCTACGGGAGGTGTCTTACCTCTTCCTGGAGACTGCTCCAAGCCAGGGTCTCGCCTGCGAACTATCCAGGATTTGCTCCAGGGCCTGGGAGGCCTCGATGTCCGTGGGGCCTGCCTGAGGCTGCTTGTGCTTGCATGGACTTCCTGGTTTGAGCCACACCCTTCCCTAGGGGCCAGCCTGCAGCACTTCTCCATAATTATAGGGCCAGCTAGGTGTGGGCCTGCCAAACTCCTCCCAGGGAGTCGCCGGTCTGCAGCCCTATAAAAGGACTTCAACTTCAGTCTGTTTTTGCCTTGCATCGAGGTGACTTCCCTCTGGAGGCTCCTGCCTGCCAAAGCCTTGTAAGGTCTTCTGTTCTTCATGGAGCTCCTCGTCTCGTCTGCCGTTGTGCCACGTCTTCATGTCTTGATGTCTTGACTGAGGTCCCTGACCATGTCCTAATGTTCCGCCATGATCTTCCACGTCCTGATGTGTCTTCCTGTCCAGGATGTTCTTCCCTGCATCTTTGTCGGGTGCTCCTGAGCCTTCCGTTCCTGCAGAGCTGCGGTTCTCAGATGGTGTGTGCCTGGGATTGGTGCAGTCTGCCGGTAGGATTGGTCCCTGTGCTCCGGAGTCACTGTTGCCGCCAGCCAGAGAGGGAGCTTCGGATGATACCGGCTTCGTCATTGGAGTTCCTCTTTGCCTGGACCTGCCCTGCACGTGTTTCACTCTCCTGGGACAGGGTGGTCCGCGACTCAGTCCAGCAGGTGGGCTGAGTAGGGCACCCTGAGAAACAGTGCCGATGTCCTCCTGCCTTATGTCTTGTCTTGTTTGGATCAAGTTCCTTGTCATGCGTGTGATGCCGTCGCATCAACCCAGTCTCGTCTAAGATGCCGTCGCATCAATCATAGTCCTGTCTACGTGTCAAGGCCTCCGTCTGCTCTCCAGGCCTGCTGCTCCAATGCCGATCAAGGGGCAGGTCCGAAAGGGCTCGGAACAGTTGGAGGACCTTTCCCCTACCAGCATCATGTTGTTGGCGCTGGGAGCTTGCAGGCCTGGCAGAGGGTAAGACCATGTCCAGCCATGCGGGAGCATGCCGTCAACCCTTGGCCTGGCCCTGAAGGTCTGGGCCTGGGCTGAGGCCCAAGGGCACACTAAACACCCCCATTCTCAACAGAATGCAAGGCCTTTTGAGGCCCCTACATAACATGAATAAAATGAGAAGCCTGGAAGTAGGCTGAAAGGTGGTGGAATAGATTACAAATTGGCTGAGTGACAGATGTCAGTGATTAGTGGGAACCTACTTGGAAGAGAGAAGCATAAGAAGTGAAGAAGTGGAGCTCCTCAAGGATCAGCTCTATGACCAGTTCTGTTCAATAACTTTGGGAGAGATATTGTTACGACTATGGCTGCTGTGCAGCCGCCTCACCACCAGAGGTCCCTCACGAGTATGCTCTCTTGGATGGCCCACTCTGGTTTACCTATCTGCTCCATGACCTGGACTTCCTATATAACCCTGCCTAGCCAATGCCTCAGTGCTTCGGCATCGAGCTCATTTGGGCTCCCTGCTCTAGCCTCCTTTCTGCCTCTGTGTTGCCTTCGGGCATTCTGCCTTGCTGAATTCTGCCTCTGTGTTGTCTTCCCTGCCTTGTTGTCTTTGGACCATTATCTCTTGCCTCCTTGATTGCTGCTTTTGGGCGTTTGTGTTTTATGTTCAGTGTTAGTGCTGTCTGGTTAGTCTGTCTATTCATTGTCAGTCTTGCCTCCCCGGGTTTCCTCAGTCCAGTCACACATATCTACAGTCAGTCTCACACTTACCTGCATGCTATCCTGATTCCACCCATACCTGCACCCAGTTCCAGTGTTCAGACCATGCTTACCTACATTCACTTCCACACATACCTCCATGCTGCTCCTGTGTATCTAGTTCACCCTTACTTCCACGCACCCTGAATCAGAGATTCCCTCAGCCTGCACCAGACTCCTTGCCAGCCAGTACTCAGCTCCACAGGTTCCAGCCAGCACCCAGTTCTATACTCTCCTGCCTGCACCAGATTCCTCCGCAGCCATTATCAGTAGGGATGTGCAGAGCAAAAGTTTAAGTTCATATGTCCATATGTCCAAAGGGGGTCCCATTTGCGGTCAATATGGACATAAACAGAATTCAATGAGTTGAGTATATGTCCATATGTGCAAATAAAAATTTAAACCCCTCACCCTCCTTAATCCCCCCCCCCCCAAGACTTACCACAACTCCCTGGTGGTCCAGCGGGGTCAGGACGCCATTTCTGACCAACTTTGCAAGGAGCACGTGACGTCGGCGTCACGTCGGAGTGACGCGGCGTCATGTGATTCCCCGCGAGTTCCCTCCAGCACCCTCGTTCGGCCCAAAAGGAACTTTTGGCCAGCTTGGGGGGGCCTCCTGACACCCCCAAGCTGGCCAAAGTTCCTTTTGGGCCGAACGAGGATCCCGGAAGCGACCCCGCGGGGAATCACGTGACGTTGGCGCCACATCGGAGTGATGCGGCGTCACGTGATTCCCCGCGAGTTCCCTCCGGCACCCTCGTTCGGCCCAAAAGGAACTTTTGGCCAGCTTGGGGGGGCCTCCGATCGTTTATGTCTCATCACTTTTTTAAGTTAAGTTAAGTTAAGTTAAAAAAAAAAATAAGTAGCGTTTTACATTTATGTTCAATACGAATGCACACCCCTAATTATCAAAGGCTGTCCTGCATCCCCTGTTTCTCTCCACCTGGAGTCACTCCTGCAGATGGTGTTCACTACACCTGACGACTGCCCAATCGTAACAGTATGCCGAAGCCATCTACCTCCAGAGAGAGAGACAGGACTTTCTACCCATCTGGTGAGTCAACTTTTGTTTCCACTACCCACAACATGTCTCAGTCTCAACAGTTTTATGTCTGCACTCATTGCCAAACCCTGGACTATCCAAGTTATCAAAACTGTCTAGCCTGTCAGCTTTCAGATCAGGAACATTGGGCATGCAGTAACTGTCAAAGGAAGAATGTTTCAGTTTACCAAAAATGTTTAAATTGCAATACTCCTAGACCAGGTTGGTGGGAATGTCCCTGTATACCTAGCCTATTATCCCCAGACAAATCTTGCCCCATTTGCACAGCTACAGGACCAGCTGTTCCACAAAAAACATCAGCCTGTTCAATTAGCCTGTATTCTGTTCCTGGCCAAACAAACAATGTAGTTAACATTGGCAGTTCGTGGATAAAGAATCCTAGCACATCTTCTCATGAAACTTTGAAGAAACTTGCTTTTTCATGAGCAGTTTATCACCTAGAAAGCCCTAGACCTCACCTGAGGGTCGATCCTGTAAGGCCGCGGTAATAACAGTGCGGCAGTGTCAGGCGCACCCTTCCTCCCCGCATGCACAGTTCTCTTCACTAACTCCCCGATACTCTCCTCTAATCGCATGCAAATGCATGCCGCGGCTTTAAAGCGGTAGGGAAGGGTTATGCCCGCGTAACCCATTTTACTGTATAGGCGCTTAATACAGCGCCTATACAGTAACCAGGGTGCGCTGGTACCTGTCATTTCAAATGTCATTTCAAATGACATTTGAAATGACAGGCACCATGAAGTGAAAAAAAAAAATACCAAAATATGTAAAAACCTGAGTGTTCAAAAAAAAAAAAAATTTAAATACCTGTCGGAGGGCCGCGTGGGTCCAGGCGGCGGCGGCGGGAGCCGGGTGGTCGCGTGTTAAATCTAGGCCGCGGGCGGGTGGGCGCCTGTTCCAGGCGGCAGCGGCAGCGGCGGCGGGGGGACACGCGTTAGTTCGAGACGGTCGGTGGGCGGCGGGTGGTCGCGTGTTAAATCTAGGCCGGGTCGCACAGGCGCGCATTCATTCATCCAGGCTGAGGAGCCGGCGGCGAAAGCTGCCAGCTCCGCCTGAATGAATGCACGCCTGTGCGACCCCTGCGATTCGGCGCTCAAGGCAGTCACAGCATTCATTCACTGCCGGTGGGGGCTACCGGGGCAGCCCCCACCGGCAGTGAATGAATGCGACCCCTGCGATTTGGCGCTCAAGGCAGTCACATGCCGTGACGTCAAGGCATGTGACTGCCTTGAGCGCCGAATCGCAGGGGTCGCACAGGCGCGCATTCATTCACTGCCGGTGGGGGCTGCGAGGCAGCCCCCACCGGCAGAGAATGAATGCTGGGACTGCCTTGAGCGCCGAATCGCAGGGGTCGCACAGGCGCGCATTCATTCAGGCGGAGCCGGCGGCTTTCGCAGCCGGTTCCTCCGCCTGGATGAATGAATGCGCGCCTGTGCGGACCCGGCCTAGATTTAACACGCGACCACCCGCCGCCCACCGACCGTCTCGAACTAACGCGTGTCCCCCCTCCGCCGCTGCCGCTGCCGCCTGGAACAGGCACCCACCCACCCGCGGCCTAGATTTAACACGCGACCACCCGGCTCCCGCCGCCGCCACCTGGACCCACGCGGCCCTCCGACAGGTATTTAAAAATTTTTATTTTTTTTCTGACAGGTTTTATGTGTCCCACATCATTACATTTTCTCGATCATCTCTGTATCGATTTTTTTTTTTATTGTGTTTTATTGTTTTTGAGTGTCTTAAGCGGTGTCGATGGATTTGTTACTAGACTCACAGTCCTAACTCCTACTAGGGGGAGGCGGTAAACTAAGACGTTACGGCCGCGGCAAAGCAGTGCGTTACTAATGAGATAACCTGAGCGCGCGTTACAGTATCGGAGGGGAATAGCTAATTCCTTCATTATACAGCTAATTCGTTCATTTACATGCCGGGTGGGGAAGGGTTACGCGTCTGTTTTAAGAAGCGCTACGGACGCGCGAAACTGGAGACTGTATTGCTGGTTTGCCATACGCGTCCGAATTGTGCGCAGCGAGCTCGTTACAGACGAGAAATCTTCAAATGAATGTTACTGTATCGAGCTGCTGGTCAGGAATGCTCCTGTGATTTCCATGCTAGGGCCTCGGAAACAAGGTTCTCTAAAGCAGAAAAAACTAATTAAGCTTAGCAGAGCTCTGCCTCCCAAAGCTGCAAGTCAGTCACGACTAACGAGCTGCTTCCCAAGATGTTCCAGAACTGCCTGTGCTTTCATTAATCTGCAAACCCACACATCAGAACCAGCAAACCATGATCTGGGGTTCAAGAGTCTGTCTCTATTTACCAAGTCTTTAGCAGCCCAGTCTTTATTCTCCTTTCACACCATCATAACTACTCCTACAATTTGTGAACAATCCACAACAGACTTCAATACACTGTCATTTGAGCCTGCCGTGCTGCCCCAGGAGGGGTACGAGCCTGCCGTGCCGCCCCAGGAGGGGTCTGGGACTGCTTTGCTGCCCCAGGAGGGGTGTGGGACTGTTCTGCCACCCCGAGAAGGGGTTGAATTTGCCGCATCACCCCAGGAGGGGGTTGAGCCTACCGCATCGCTCCAGGAGGGGGTTGAGCCTGCCCAGCTTCCCCAGGAGGGGTTTGAGCCTGCAATATCACCCCAGGAGGGGTTTGAGCCTGCCTCGCTACCCCAGGAGGAGAGTGAACTTGCCGTGTCACCCCAGGAGGAGTTTGGGACTGTTCTGCCAACCCGGGAAGGGGTTGAATTAGTCACATCTCCCCAGGAGGGGTTTGAGCCTGCCCGGCTGCCCCAGGAGGGGTTTGAGCCTGCCGTATAACCCCAGGAGGGGTTTGAACTTGCCGTGTCACCCCAGGAGGGGTTTGGGACTGTTCTGCCACCCCGGGAAGGGGTTGAATTAGTCACATCACCCCAGGAGGGGTTTGAGCCTGCCTCGCTATCCCAGGAGGGGAGTGAACTTGCCGTGACACCCCAGGAGGGGTTTGGGACTGTTCTGCCACCCCAGGAAGGGGCTGAATTAGTCACGTCACCCCAGGAGGGGAGTGAACCTGCCACATCAGCTCCAGAAGGGTTTGAGCCTGCCTCGCTACCCCAGAAGTGGAGTGAACCTGCCACATCAGCTCTGGAAGGGTTTGAGCCTGCCTCGCTACCCCAGGAGGGGTTGGAACCTGCCATATCAGCTCAGGAGGGGTTGGAGATTGCCACACCACCCCAGGAGGTTTGGAGATTGCCACACCACCCCAGGAGGGGTTTGAATTTGTCATCATTCAGTACCCCCTGCAGAGCTGGGACCCAGGAGGAGGAGGAGGCCTTAGAGAAGGGGGTACTGTTATGACTATGGCTGCTGTGCAGCCGCCTCACCACCAGAGGTCCCTCACGAGTACGCTCTCTTGGCTGGTCCACTCTGGTTTACCTATCTGCTCCATGACCTGGACTTTCTATATAACCCTGCCTAGCCAATGCCTCAGTGCTTCGGCATCAAGCTCGTTTGGGCTCCCTGCTCTAGCCTCCTTTCTGCCTCTGTGTTGCCTTCGGGCATTCTGCCTTGCTGTATTGCCTTTGGGTATTCTGCCTCTGTGTTGTCTTCCCTGCCTTGTTGTCTTTGGACATTGTCTCTTGCCTCCTTGATTGCTGCCTTTGGGCGTTTGTGTTTTATGTTCAGTGTTAGTGCTGTCTGGTTAGTCTGTCTATTCATTGTCAGTCTTGTCTCCCCGGATTTCCTCAGTCCAGTCACACATACCTACAGTCAGTCTCACACTTACCTGCATGCTATCCTGATTCCACCCATACCTGCACCCAGTTCCAGTGTTCAGACTACGCTTACCTACATTCACTTCCACACATACCTCCATGCTGCTCCTGTGTATCTAGTTCACCCTTACTTCCTCGCACCCTAAATCAGAGATTCCCTCAGCCTGCACCAGACTCCTTGCCAGCCAGTACTCAGCTCCACTGGTTCCAGCCAGCACCAAGTTCTATACACTCCTGCCTGCACCAGATTCCTCCCCAGCCATTATCAGAGGCTCTCCTGCAACCCCTGTTTCTCTCCACCTGGAGTCACTCCTGCAGGTGGTGTTCACTACACCTGATGATTGCCCAATCGTAGCAGATATTGCAGAGGGATTAGGAGGTAAAGCTTCTCCTTTTGCAGATGACACTAAGAGCTGCAAAAGATTGGGCATGCCTAAAGGAGTAAAGAAAATGAGAAGCAATCTGAGAAAGCTTGCGGAGTCATCAAAGGTTTGGCAGTTGAGATTCAATACCATGTATTTTATTTATTTATTTTTAATTTTTATAGACCGAAGTTCTTGTAGGAACTACAAATCAATCCGGTTTACATACAACTTTTAAATGCCCAAAAAGAGTAGTGGGCTTTACATAGAACAGTTGAACAATAAAACAGGTAATAATAGAACTAACAATAATTATGGAACAAATAGAATAGATAACCAATTAAACATAGTAATATAGTAATAAATATTATATAGAAAAAAAAAATATATATATATATATATAAAAGAGATAGAGTAAATGGAGTGTGAGTACAGTATAAATACAAAAGATGAAAGAGCTCAAAAATTAAGGGCTCAACAATACCATGAAATGCAGAGTCATGCATTTGGGGAATGGCAATCCAAAGTTGCTGTACACCATGTGGAGGCAAAAGACTGATATGCATGGACCAGGAGAGACCTTGAGGTGAGGGTAGTGAAGCAATGTGACAAGGCAGTGGCTAAGGCCATAGGGTTGCTGGGATGAACGAACAGAGAGGCATAACCAACAGGAAAAATGAAATGATAATGCTCCTGTACAGGTCATTGGTTACCCCTCACCTTGAGTGAAAGGCAACCAAAATAGTGAGGTGTCTGCACTAGAAGACTTATGAGAGGAGATTGGAGGAACTATATTTGTATACCATGTAGAGGAGCAGAGATAGGGGGGATACGATACAGACTTTCAAATTCCTGAAAGGAATTAATGATGCACAAAAATTAATGGAAAGGGGAAATGGTACGAAAGTCCAAGAGGGTAGATTCTAGAACAATGTCAGGAAATAACTCATCATGGAAAGGGTGGTGAATGCATAGAATGCCCTCCTGGAAGAGGTGGTGAAAACAAGAATGGTAGTGGAATTCAAAAGAGAGTGGGATAAACACAGAAGATCCCTAGTGACTAAAGGAAGGAAATTAAAAAATAAAGTAACCTCTGTTAAACCCAAAGTTTACATTTCTGCATGTGAGTACCTGCATAGAGAAGCAGTTACTACCCTTAACAGAAGGCATGGGGATAACCTGCACGGAGCAGCAGTTATTACCCTAAGCATCTAGCTGAGCAGACTGGATGGATCATTTTGGTCTTTATCTGCCATCATTAACTATTCTGGATCAAGAAAACATCCGTGCTTTTTCCTATCCAGACAGCTAAACTTTTTCTCCAATCAGTCCTCACGACAAAGATTCTTTAAGTTTGAAATTATTTATTGTACAGGTAATTTTTCATTACTTACAATTGTTGCATCTCAAACATTTGCCCCAAGGCAGAGATCTTTGGTAGCTGGAGACAGGGTGGCAGAAAGGAGAAGGAGGTCTCTTGGGTTGCAGAAATTAGTTCATGGTAGAGGTAGTAAGCATAGGAGATATGAGGCTGATTTGCATTAAGAGAAAAGGTAAAAAAAAACTCATTCATTTCACAGGGTTATACAGGATGCTGCACACTCAAAAGCGAGCATGGCCAGAACTGGCTCTCTTCGAGAGCTGCTAGAGGAAGCACCTCCACAAGCTGGGGGCAGGGGGGAGTGAGCCTAAGACCCATGTGACCCAGGGGGAGCCTGAAGGACAGTTCCTTGAGCCTATGAGGCACCTAGGAGCACTCATGTTAAATTGAGGGGCAATAAAACTCTTCCCACAGTGAGAGAAAATGGAGAGGGGAGGGAGCTTCTCTTAAGGGCAAAGGCTCCTCTTAAAGGCAAGGCTCACAGACTTTTATCACAGGTTACAAAAAGTGTTTCAGTGTTAACAAACCTCAGAAGGAAGGGCTGTACTAAACACAGTTAAACTACAATATATACAGATACAAACATGTACCCACCTCTGGGGACAGAACAAATACAATCAGAGACACAATAAATAATAATGGTAGCAATAGCTTTCATAAACTTAAAATATTAGTATCTGTTCAGTAAAAAAAATTGCCAATCAGAACAGAAAAGGGAATATTAATAATTTTGCTTGAAATAGGCCTTCACATTTAACAATTTTCTCTTTATTTCTATCAGTTACGCTTTTCCCAACAACCTTGAGAGAGACTAGTATTAAATATAAAGAGAATTCATATGGAATTCAGACCCAGATATAAGCATAGGCAACTGAAGCAACTACCTCTGGTACCTGAACATTTCCACTGCCTTGCTGTCAATAGAACCTGCTGCCAGTCTTCTTCTCCCGAGTCCATAGCAGTAGTAGTAGTAGTAGTAGTAGTAACAATTTAATAAAACTTTGCAAGGGACCTTTGAGCTGGTTCACAAGTCAGAGGTCTTGCAGCGACTGACCCCTGAGATTGGTACCCATGCTAACTGAAAAACCATGTGGATAAGGGGGCAGGGCTGCCTCAAGGCCTCTGACATGAGTGCTGGCTTAAAGGATCCACTTTTTGAAATTGTTACTATTACTACTGCGGACCTAGCAGAAGAGGACAGGCGGCAGGCCCGTGGTTGATCTCCAGAGGTGGGAGGATAAGGGAAAGATCTGGGAGGGGCATCCAGGGAGGACCACTGACCCCATCCTCCACCCCAAACCCACCAATCATTTCTGGGGATCTCTCTCACCCCTTATGGCCTATGAGCACCTGATGAAATTAATATCATTATTATGTATTATTTCTTTGAGAGCACATATGCACAGCTGTATTAGGTTTGACTTTTGTTTTGAAAAAATGAACAGAAAGTTAAAAAAAATATGGAACTGCAAACTTGGACCTAGATTCATCAAAATGCTATAAATATTGTACCCGTGATATGGGCAGGAGAGAGAGAGAGAGAGACTTTGACTTTTAAAATGCTTTAATTCCAGTACAAAAGCCAAAGTTATAAAAGATAAAAATTAAAAATTACACAGAAATTCAACAAAATATTTACAAATTCAATATCAAAATGTCCATCAACAATTTTACAGAGTATATTATTAACACCCCATCTTGCTTTAAATTTTTGAGTATTATGAACCATTTTATAATATTTGTATTCTAATGTAATTCTTGAAACAATATAGAAATGTAAAACAACAAGAGCATTCTCCAGTCCTGAACCAGCAATTTTGTTTTTCTATTTTTTAAAATAGTCAGTTTGCATTGTCCCAATAGAAAATTGGCAAGACACACAAGATCTCTCTTTTCACGTTGATAATTAATTCAAAAAATAAAAACATTGAAGAAATCAATAGCAACAAGGAAAAAATGTTATTCATAAGATCAAAAACAGGTTTTAATCTAGGACTCTGCAGGAACATGTGAAAAATGGTTTCCATATCTGAGCAAAAAGGACAAGTCTCTGACACTGCAGTATTTAGATGCTTCACAAAAGCATTGGTAGCGATGATCCCATGTAAGACTCTCCACTGGAGATCACCAGAGCGTTTTGGGATTGGAAGCTTATACAGGGTTCTCCAGGTAAGCTTTCATCCTTCCAAATGACAGAAGATTTTCACTGATGAAAACTTTGCTGTTCATACCTCTGACTGTGTATGTAAAACTGCCCCCCAAAACCTACCCCCACCTCCCAAACCTTCTTTCTCTCTCTCTCTCTCTCATCTATCATGGTTTAATGATGCTTTGGCCTGAGAAACATTTTGTAGCAATCCAATATTATAATTCCAGTACCTTTTTAACAATTCAATTTCTCCTGGGTAAGGACTGTCTCAGTTGCCTGAGGTTAATGGTTTCACACATTGAATGCTATTATGTCATTGCCTACAGTGTATGAGCAGAGGCAAAGGTATAATTAACACAAGTATATTCAGGAGCTTAAGGCCTGTGCAGATTGCTTACAAAGACATACAGAGACCCGGAGAGAAGAGTACAGCCTTTTTGCAGGAGGCAGAGAAAGGCAGAAATGTGTGTTCTCAGAATACAATTGGCTGCCACCAGGCAACTGGAGTTAACATTTACATGCTAGACTGAATATATAACCCTCTTCCCCTCACCTGACATAATCATTCAAACATCAGGGTCAAATCAGAACAAGCTGTGATCCCTTGTTCTGGTGAATGGGCACGCAATGACTCCTGATACAGTGACTAGCAGTTTGCAATCAATTTATGAATAACCCCTCTCAGTGAATGTCAATGCCCTTGCATAACAGGCAACTAGTGACTCAGTTTCATCTGGCATCTAGTGGCTCAGTACCGTATCTATACATTATAAGAAAGCATTAGAAGGGGGAATCAGTGGCTGCTTATCATAGTGTTCCCGTCCTACTCCAGAAGATAGTCATTTCTTACCTGCCTGGAAGGCGTCTTCATGATGATATGTCCCCTTCCACAGTGCTTGTCTTATCCAGAAGGCGGTGGAGAGTGTCAGTGATTGTGGAGTTATCTTTCAGAAACTGCAATGGAAGTTAAGGAATTCCTGTAAAACGTTTGACTCCTGCTTGGAATGAGGTGATTGGGCTTTAGAAATATAACCCCAGCTTCATGTTGTTTGGCCGGTTGAGGAGAGGGGATTACTATAGAGAAAAAAAATTATAATATTAGACCTATGTCACTAGGAATACTATAGGTTCTTTTGGGGCTGGGTGAAACAAAATACAGTTTCAAGTATATCTGTTCCAATAATTGGTCATCAATTTACATTCCAAACAAGCTTTTGCCACCTTACATACCCTGTCTTCCCTCTGGATGTGCTCTGAACCTCCCCCTCCTCACACAGATATTAAAAAATAAACTCAATAAATATAATTCAACACATATTCAACACATATGATGAGCTTCAAAATAGCAGAAACATATTTCACATTTTTGTAGGCAAATGAATACTAAACCAACTCAAAAGTCTTTGCATCAATGTAATTAAAAATATATTAAAGGAAATCCCAAAAATAGAATAGCTAAGAGATCTCGCATCACCCTGCGAGTTGGGGAGTAGGTGCAGCCGGTCGCAGGGCCTTTCTGCAGTCAGCCAGAATGTTACATCCTTCAGAGGAACCTGCCATTCAATCCACTGCTGAGCACTCTGGCTCCCCCTTCACACTAGCATCTGTCTTGCAAAAGCAATCCATGGATGGTGTAATTTCAGTAGTTTATTTCAGGCTATAAGGTTGCAGGATCTAATGTCCTTTAGAGATGTGCTGGTGGATCCACTGCATGACCTGTTCAATAGATCCCTGGAAACGGGAGTGGTGCTGAGTGATTGGAGAAGAGCGGTGGTGGCCTGCTTCACAAGAATGGGAGCAGAGAGGAGGCTGGAAACTACAGGCTGGTTCTGCTGAAGGTAAGGATAGTGAACTATCTATAATCAGGAAGATTGCAGGACCCGAAGCAGCATGGATTCACCAGGGGAAGGTCCTGTCAGACAAATCTGATTGATTTTTTTGAATGGGTGACTAAAGAATTGGATTGAGGAAGAGCGTTCGATGTGAATTTCAGCAAAGCTATTGATACAGTCCCACATGAAAGGCTTCTGAATAAAATGAGAAGCTTGGGAGTGAGCGCCAAGGTGGTGGCATGGATTACAAACTGGTTGATGGATAGAAGACAGCATGTGATGGTAAATGGAACCTTCTCTGAAGAGAGAACAGTGTTAAGTGGTGTTGGGAACGGTTCTGTTCATTATCTTGTTTGTCTATTTGTGGATGTTACTAAGATCTGCAACAGAATGGACATGCCGGAAGGAGTAGAGAGAATGAGACGTGATTTAAGGAAGCTTGAACAGTAGTCGAAGATATGTCAGCTGGGATTCAATGTCAAGAAGTGCAGAGTCTTGCATCTGGGGTGTGGTAATCCAAAAAAGCTGTATGTAATGGGGGGGCTAAAGGCTGTTGTGCATGGAGAAAGAGAGGGACCTTGGAATGATAGTGTCTAGTGATCTGAAGACGGCAAAACAATGTGACAAGGCAATAGCTAAAGCCAGAAAAATGCTGGGCTGCATAGAGAGAGGAATAGCCAGTAAGAAAATGGTGATAATCCCCTTGTATAGGTCATTGGTGAGCCCTCACCTGGAGTATTGTGTTCAGTTCTGGAGACTGTATCTCAAAAGGGACAGAGACAGGATGGAGGCGGTCCAGAGAAGGGCAACAAAAATGGTGGGGGCCTCCATCAAATTTATTTATTTTCATTTAAAATCAATTTATATACCTCTTTTTCAATAAAAAAAAATTGTTCAAAGCGGTTCACAATAAAATGACAATACAAGCATAAATAAAAGAATAGTATATACATAGAAATTAAAATAGCAAAAAAAGTTAAATAAATCAAGACGATAACTTAGGAGGAGAGGTTGAAGGACCTAAATATGTATACCCTGGAACAGAGGAGGTGCAGGGGAGATATGATATAGATCTTCAGATACCTGAAAGGTTTTAATGATGCACAATCGACAAACCTTCTCCATTGGAATGAAATCAGTAGAACTAGGGGTCACAAAATGAAACTCCAGGGATGATGACTCAGAACCAACTTCAGGGCCTACTCACCTCACCAAGACTCCCATGGGTGCCAGGTCGTCCTCCCCTGCTTCAGCAGCGAGCTCAGCCAGGCCTTGGCGTCGCCACCGGGCCTTCCACCTCTGGCCAGGCCTCACGGCGGGGCTCGGCGTCCTTCGTGGCATCGGCCCCACCCCTAGGCGTGCCCGCAGACCACCTGGCTCCTTAAAGGGCCAGGGGCGGATCCCAGCTCTGTGGCACGCCCTGATTGAACGCTGCTATAAAGGAAGTGCCTGCCTGCACTTCCTTGCCTTGGCAATCGGGTCGATCACGCTGTGATTTCTAGTTTGCCTCTGCGTTTCCAGTGTCTGTTCCAGTTTTGTCCCAGTCTCGTTCCAGTTCTGTTCCAGCGTCCTTCTGTTCCTGCATCCTTCTGTTCCTGCATTAGGCCAAGGGTCCACCTCCAGGCGCAACAGGTTGCCAAGGCCATGGACTCGGCGGAGTCTCCTGCCATACGGGCCATTCCGGGTCTGGCCGCAACTATCCAAGAGCAACGATGAGCCTTAAAGACTCTAACACCTTCAGTGGAAGAGTTCCACTCTCATTTGCAGGATGTTCCTTCATCTCCCCAGGTAGTAACTCTCAGACTGTCTTCTCGGTACTGACTTCTGCCTGTTCTTGACTATGTTGATCGCCACCTGGATTTGACAGTTGCCTGTTTCCTCGACCACATCTGCACGCTGCCTGGAACTGACCTCTGCCTATCCACTGACCATGTCTGCACGCTGCCTGGAACTGACCTCTGCCTGACCACTGACCATGTCTGATTGCCACCTGGAACCTGACCCCTGCTTTGGCTGACTATCCACGGACTGACCACTGGTATTGACCCCTGCTTTGGCTGACTATGCTACCTTGACTCTGGCCTTGATCCTTGCCATACATTCAGAGACTTTATTCTAGCCTTCTCTGGCACCCCGGACTTCTAGCATGAACATCAACCGTGCACCCTTGATCGTGGTGGGCACACCTCTGAACTTTCTCTCAAGGAGATCCTGCGAGGCCCACCTAAGTCCAGGCGGCCCGGATAACCAAGGACTCAACCTGAGGGAACCCTGGGTTGCTATTGGTGAAGCTCCAGCTAGCCTCTGTCTCCTCTTGTGCTCCGCCTCCTGGTGGCAGGCGTTCTCTGGGTCCGACCAGGGAGCCTACCAATCCTGCACTAGGCCAAGGGTCCACCTCCCAGCACAACAAGACACCTGGAATGCCCTTCCAGAGGAGGTGGTGAAGACAAAAACAGTGCAAGATTTCAAAGGGGCATGGGATAAACACTGTGGATCCCTAAAGACTAAAGGATGGAAATGAGGAAAAGTATGCATGGGGTTAACTTGCTGGTATGGAAGTTACTACCCTTAACCAATAAATCTTCATACTGTTGATGCAACTCCATTAATGATCTCTGTTTTAATGGCAGGGGGAAAAGAGGAAAAGGGGAATTAGTTTCAGACAGCAACCAACAAGGACATTGAATTTTACAGTCTTGGAAAACAAATAAGCATGGGGGTAACTTGCTGGTGTGGCGGTTACTACCCTTAACCAACATGCCTGATACTTTGGATGCAACTCCAACATTGCTCTCTACTTCAACAAGAAGAGGTAACAGGGAATTGGACTTAGACAGCAACCAACAATGGCCCTGACTTTGATGGTTTGAGAAACTAAGTATGGGGGGAGACTTGTATGGCATGGCAGATGCTTCCATTATGGGGGAGACCTGTATGGTGTTACGCCTGTCGGTTGCAGATGGCTGTCACCTCTCATGCTCACCTCTTTTTTCCCCGCTCCATCTAGTCTGGGAAGAATGGTGGCCTCTGCCAACCCCTGCCGACCTCTCCGGCGTTCCCGGGCCAGCGTGGGTACTGCCGACCTCCATCTTGGACCCAGAATCACCTAGGTGTGCACACGCACACAAGGGCCTCTCCCAATGATGTCAACCCACTTGCATATTTAATCCAACCAGCCCTTACCTTCCTTGAGTTAGCAAGGAGTTCCATCTTGCTTATTTCTCCTCTTCAAGGACTTCCTGTTCCTGACCTGGTCTTGGCATCTGGACGCTCTGAGTACCCGCTCCTCGGGGGCTCCCCCTGCGTTCCAGGCCATCCACTCCTCAGAGTGCCTTCCTGTCTGACTACTACAGACCTGCTTCTCAGGTCCCTGTCGCTCCAGGAACCATCTTCTGTGAGTACCTCTACAGACATCTACTTTACGAACTGTGCAAAAGATTCTTTGCGGTGTACCCTGTATTCCGGGCCACTACCGCCTTCCTTGATAGAAGTCATTCAGCTTTCCTGCACTACAGAATACCTGCCTACCATCTTCAGGAGCCACTTCCGGGTTCCAGCATCTCTACCAGTGCTTCAATATCTACTATACTGACAGTATCGGCGTACCCCGCTCCGCTGGCCTCTACCGGACCAGTGCTACTGAAGTGCCTACACTCGTCAGCGGGGATTCCTGACATAACCCGCTTCGCGGTCCACTACCAGATCTTCTCATCTGTGGTTTCTCTCTGAGCATTCCCCATTGCTCAACACTACTACTGCATCTACCATTCTGTGGGCATTAGTGTTTCTCTATTATAATAAAGTCTCTACTTTAGCTGTGTTCCATGCTACTGAGTGTGCCTGCTGATGGTGAGGCTCACAGGGATCCTCCCTGTGAGCCTCATCTCTCATCTCAGCCCAGGGTACACATTCCTCCATAAACATAACAGATTGCTAACTCCATGGACCCAGCTCAGCTCTCAGCCCTTCAGGCCATCCTTGGCCTGGCCCAGCATCTGGCTGACCAGCAAAGGACATTGGAGACACTGGCTAACGCCTTCAATCAGCTAAGTTCTAGACTGAATGCTGCATCTCTGCCTGACAAGGCTGCTGCCTCTTCACTTGCTGGACTTTCTGTGCCCTTGCCTGCACCCACTCGCTTTACAGGTGATCCACTATTATGCAGAGGCTTCCTGAACCAGTGCTGTATGCACTTCTCCTTACAGCCTATCTATTTCTCAGACATAGAGTCCAAAACTACTTACATCCTGTCTCTTATAGATGGGAAAGCCCTGGCCTGGGCTTCACCTCTCTGGGAGCATAATGATCCTGTCCTCAGTAATTTGATGGGTTTTCTTACCCTATTTCGTTCAGTGTTTGACGATCCCGCTCATAAGACCGTCGCTGGATCTGCACTCCTACACCTTCAACAAGGTACCAAACCTCTGACGGATTATGTTATTGAGTTTAAAACTTTGTCATCTGAGTTACTGTGGGACCTAGCATGTCTACGGATTATTTTTCTGGAAGGTCTTAACTATCGTATTAAGGACGAATTAGCAGCTTGTGAGCTCCCTGATACCTTGGACTCCCTGATTGATCTCACGGGACGAATTCATTGTCGTTTGCATGAACACTCACAAGACATAAAGGGTCCTAAGAAGATGACACCAGGAGTTCCACGCTCTCGTCCTGCTCCAGTTACACAGACCACTTCCATACTCAGTATCGAGGAGGAAGAACCCATGCAATTGGGCTGCAGCCACATAACAGCCAAGGAGAGGCGTTATCGTAAGAGATTAGGCCTCTGCATGTATTGTGGGCAACCTGCCCATGCAATTCCCTCCTGTCTTATCTGTCCAGGAAACTCACAGGCCTTGGATCCACCGGAGGACTCCTCCTAGGTCTAACTTCTCCATCTCCTCCACTGACTCTTCCAGTCTCCATCATTTCAAATACACTTGAGTTCCACTCTTTAGTCCTAGTAGACTCCGGAGCCAGGGGAAACTTCATACTCAGACAACTCAGAGAGCACCTACGAATTCCCACCATCCAGACACCTACGCCACTGCTGTTATCATCAGTACATGATGAGCCACTTCCTGGTGAGGTCACTTACTCTACTCAACCTATTCGTCTCCATACAGGGTCACTCCACTCGGAGACCATCTCCTTCCTGGTTTTGGATAAAGCTATACACTCGGTGGAATACCCTGATTACAGACACACTCGCACTTTATTCAGGAGCCATGCCTATGCCATCCAAATCCCCGACGACCATTCATTGTCGAGATAGATGCTTCGGATGTTGGAGTTGGTGCTGTCCTTAGTCAACCCAGTGACACCCACACACTACATCCCTGCTCCTTCTTCTCTCAGCGTTTTTCTCCTGCCGAGCAGAATTATGGGATAGGAGACAAGGAGCTACTTGCCATCAAATTGACGTTTGAAGAATGGTGCCCATGGCTAGAAGGTGCACAACACCAGATAATGGTTTACACTGACCATAAAAATCTTGAATACCTACGTCATGCGTAACGCTTGAACCATAGACAAGCATGCTGGTCCCTATTTTTTAATCGATTTGATTTCTTATTGAAGTATCGTCCAGCAGACAAGAATACCCAGGCAGACACATTCTCCCGTTCCTTCATTCCTGAAGATGTCCCGGACACACCACGACATATCATTGATCCTACCAGGGTACTTCTCTTAGCTACACACACGGTTCCAGCCAGAAAGACAGTGGTTCCTCTCTCCCTCAGGAAAAGGGTCCTCAGATGGGCCCATGATTCCCTGCTCGCAGGTCACCCTGGACAGTCCCAAACATTCACCACCTTACAGAGATACTATTGGTGGCCCTCTATGAAGTAAGATGTAAAGGCCTACGTAGAGTCAGGTTCCACCTGCACGAGACAGAAACCTCCAGCCGGCCGGCACTGGAGACTCCTCCAACCACTGTCCACTCCTAGCGAACTATGGACACACATTGCCACGGACTTATCCTTGATTTGCCTGTGTCCAACTGTAATAATACCATTTGGGTCACCATTGACCGCTTTTCCAAAATGGCACATTTTGTAGCACTGCCCGGCTTACCGTCTGCCCCGGAATTAGCAAGGTTTTTCATCCGACACATCTTCCGTCCACTTGGCCTGCCTTAGCACATCCTCTCAGACAGAGGGATTCAGTTTACGGCTAAGTTTTGGAGATCCCTGTGCAAGAAATTTGACATCTCATTGGATCTTACATCAGCATACCACCCGCAAGCCAACGGACAGACGGAGAGAACGAACCACACACTAAAACAATTCCTCAGGGCTTATGTGAATTCAAGACAGAGCAATTGGTCTGAATTGTTCTCCTGGGCTGAATTTGCACTGAATTCACATCAATCCACTTCAACTGGGTCTTCCCCTTTTCAACTTGTGTACGGACGTGAGCCGTTACCTACACTACAACTGCCATTATCTGTAGTTTCTCCTGCAGCCCAGGCATTGACACAAGAATTACATCAGTTGTGGGAGCACACAAGAGAACTTCTCCACAAGGCTGGACAACAGGCCAAAAAGTTCTATGATGCCCATCACAGAGCCATTCCACAATTACAACTTGGCAACAAGGTATGGCTTGGTACCCATTTCTTCCGCCTTAAACTGCCATCAGTTCGATTTGCGCCAAGGTACATAGGACCCTTTTCAGTCTCCACCACCTGGATCCAGTCACGTACATTTTGAAGTTACCTCCGACACTCAGAATACATAATGCATTCCATATCTCTCTTCTGAAGCCACTCATCATGTCGAAATTCTCCAGGAAAACACCGGAACCCCAGCCATTCTCTACCGAAGAAGACATCACGTATCAAATGGAAGACATCCTTGATCTAAGAAGACAATGCAGACGATGGGAGTACCTTATTTCCTGGGAGAGATTTGGTGCTGAGGAAAATAGTTGGGAGCCTACTTGTAACATCCTCGACAGGTCACATCCTAGGAAGCTGAAACCCACTGAGAGAGGCCCTAAGAAGGGGGGTACTATTATGCCTGTCAGTCGCAGATGGCTGCGACCTCTCATGCTCACCTCTTTTTTCCCTGCTCCATCTAGTCTGGGAAGAATGGCAGCCTCTGCCAAACCCCGACGACCTCTCCGGCGTTCCTGGGCCAGCGTGGGCGCTTCCGACTGCCATCTTGGACCCAGAATTACTTAGGCGTGCGTGCGCAAGGGCTTCTCTTGAAGAAGCCCCCACCCCGCCCATGCTCTGCCCACGCCCCCACCCCTTTTGTAAAGCCCTGGGTCTTATACGCGTCCCGGGGCTTTACACGCGCCACTGGGCCTTTTTAAAATAGGCCTGGTGTGCGTAACCTTTTAAAAATCTGGTCCATTATGCCTCAGAGAATAAAAAGTATAATCCCAGGCAGTAAGGTATAGGAATCTCCAGACATCTGTAAGCACAAAGTCTCCATCAATTCCCTAGTGGCAAGTACCCCCAGGGTATTAGGAACATGTCCTGACGTTTTATCCAAAAGCGGGTCCAGGCTAACATTCCAATTGTGCCCCCAAACATAAATGATCCAAGCCAAACACTGCAAGAGCATCTGTCAATGCCTGATAAAACACTACTTGATCACTGCTAGGCCCGTAAACATTTACAAGAGTCAAAGTACTATTAAAAAGTTTACAGTCAAGGATTATATATTGCCCCTCCAACCTTTAAGCTGATGATGTACCACTAGTGGTAAACTTTTATCTACCAAAATACAAACTCCCCTGCTTCAAGAATAATACGAGGAATAATAAACAGCCCCAACCCAATCCTGTTTCAATTTGTCATGTTTCACATTTGTCAGATGAGTCTCCTGAAGCATAAGAATTTGAGTCCCCTGTCATCACGCAAACTGTAAAATGCGCTTTCTCTTAATGGGAGATGAAATTCCCCAAACATTCAACGAGATGCATTTAACTAAACCTGCCATATTAGAGACTGGTAATAATGCATGAGGCAGATATGTTAGCGAGAAGTGAAAGGAAGAAAAATGAAAAAGACAAAGGATATCACTCCCGCCCTTAAGGAAGGCAACTCAATAAGCTCATGACCATGCCCTACCAGGTAGATCCCACTGTGGAAATGCAAAACAGAAGCACAATCAGTAGTTGCAAGAAATTGAAAACCTTGCACCACCCTTGTAAGACTCAACAAAAATCCTCCAACAACAATGCCCCCCCCCAAACCCCAAACCTACCCAACAAAAATACCCATCAGAAAACTCCAGGAAAATCCCGTCTACCCACCCAAACCAGGAACGACATAGAACCTCGACCCACCCCAAAAAACAGCAACATCCAACTGACCATTCAAGCACATACCCTCCCCAAACCCTGCCAACACAGAAAACCCCAGGAGGGATGCTACCCGCCCAAAAACTAAAGCAGCCATGTGGTGAGACCACACCTTGAATACTGTGTACAATTCTGGTCGCCGTATCTCAAAAAAGATATAGTTGCAATGGAGAAGGTACAGAGAAGGGCAACCAAAATGATAAAGGGGATGGAACAGCTCCCCTATGAGGAAAGGCTGAAGAGGTTAGGGCTGTTCAGCTTGGAGAAGAGACGGCTGAGGGGGGATATCATAGAGGTCTTTAAGATCATGAGAGGTCTTGAACGAGTAGATGTGACTCGGTTATTTACACTTTCGAATAATAGAAGGACTAGGGGGCATTCCATGAAGTTAGCAAGTAGCACATTTAAGACTAATCGGAGAAAATTCTTTTTCACTCAACGCACAATAAATCTCTGGAATTTGTTGCCAGAGGATGTGGTTAGTGCAGTTAGTGTAGCTGGGTTCAAAAAAGGTTTGGATAAGTTCTTGGAAGAGAAGTCCATTAACTGCTATTAATCAAGTTTACTTAGGGAATAGTCACTGCTATTAATTGCATCAGTAGCATGGGATCTTCTAGGTGTTTGGGTAATTGCCAGGTTCTTGTGGCCTGGTTTGGCCTCTGTTGGAAACAGGATGCTGGGCTTGATGGACCCTTGGTTTGACCCAGCATGGCAATTTCTTATGTTCTTATGTTCTTAACAAAAGACCTTCCAATCCCCCCACACACATGCACACACACAGCTCCCTCCCAGCATGACCAGCTTCATATAAAACCTTCCAGAATGTGAGAGGATGTTGATAAAGGCATTTTTTGCCCAGGGTAAACGTTCAATTTTATTGGTTTGGAGGGAACGTATTCCTCCCTCTTTCTGGCAGTGGAGGAATGCAATTCATAACCTGATGTTTATGGAATCCCTTGCAGCTTGTTCATCTGTCCATTCCAAGTCTAGATTTCTGAAAGGATGGGACTTGTATCTTTCCAGCCTTTCTAGCAGAGCTCGAAGTCTAATTTTAAACACCTTATAGGGATGTTTTTCTTTTTTTCATTTGCCTGTTGGGTGGGTTTGGGGGGGAGGATGGGGTAGATTTAGGGTGGGGTAGGTGTGGGATACCCACATTTCTTATTGGGGTCTGGTGTATAAGAACACAATATTGGCTCTGTTGAATGAACATTTTGCTTCCTGTACATCGCAGACGGGGAAGAAACTTTAAAAATTGTTCTTGCACACCTTGTTTGTGTGATTATTAACATTGTAACAAAGATATTTAACTAAAACCTTCAAGAGAAAAGGTACCAAAGAGAAAGTAAGAGATTGTGAGGTAAAAGAACATTGCACAGGAAAAGAAAAGTGCACATAAGAACCAAACACAACCCCCAATGTAGAGGAACCATAAAAATGAATGTCCCAGAAAGTCCAAGTCCCAGTGGTTAAAAGCAATAAACTAAAAAAGCATTAAGGCAAATGTGTGCGCACAGTCCCTCCAAATCCAAGACATAGAAATCAGGCCCCAAAAAAAACATACACTGGGCAAAAATTGAATGTTGCAAAACAAGACCACAAAGCAGGACTATCAGAGAAAATAATCCACCAAAAAAAAAAGAATACCGTCCCTAAATAAGAAATCAACCAAAAGGCAACAAATCAGAGAAGAAAAAATGAAATAAGAAGGCTTAGGTGCGCTGGAGAGGGACGTGAAGCTGAAACGTCCACTGCCTGTCATTAAGAAAAGCTCCTAGAAAAAATTGTAAGTCACCACTTTGAAAAAGAAACGCTGAAGAGCACAGCAAACAGTGCCTACCGACTGGAAAGAGGAGCATTGTAATCCTGCAGCCATTTCTCAGCATCCTTCACCATGTTCATAAGAAAGGATTTGCCATTAGCAAAAATCTTCAGCTTCACCGGTAGAGTAGAGCATATTTTAAATTCAGCTTTTGAAAATCCTTTTTAACACTAGCAAACACTTGCCACTTGTGCTGTAGCTCCACAGAGTAGTCTGGGAAAAACGTAACCCTGCTGCCTGAAACGATAACTCCTTCAATTCCCGTGCTGCTATGAGAACCTTGTTCTCGTCAGTATATGGAGTTTGATTATTACTGCTCTTGGACAGTTCCCGTTCGCCAGAATGGGTGCCAAGGCACAATGAGCTCTGTCAAGCTTAAGGGCCACCCCATTAACCTCAAAATGCAGGATAGTCAGCACAGCAGCCATGTGGAGAAGAACGTTACTGCGTCAGAACCCTCCATTTGCTCTGGCACACCAATAATGTGAATATTGCGTCAGCACGACCTATTTTTCAGGTTGTCAAGCTTGTCGAGAATGTCCTTATAATTGCAGAACATTTTATCCATTTTTGCACTTGCTGATGACATCATCATCTCCTGGTCTGCCATCTTGGTTTCTTGCTCTTCAAGTTGAGCCGCATTGTCCTGTCCTAGATTCACCAGGTTGGCCACCTTTTCGAAAATTATGCCCAAACATAAGACCAGTTTATGGGATATTTTTCCAGCAAATTGTTCCATCAGGTCTCATATAAACGTTTCCTGCTCTACCAGGACTGCTGGAGGAAGGTCCGTATCGCTCTCCAAGACCACGTCCTCCATCTCCAACCACCGTTGCCGTTGTGGCTTTAAGCCAATTTTAGTACTCTTAGCACATTTATCAGCCCATAGTTCCGGGATAGATCATTTACCCATCTCCTTAGAGCAAGACATTGTGGTAACAATGTGTAAATGCAGCAGTTATTCAGGGAAATTAGAGCAGTTAAAATAGCAACAAGGCCAACCCGCACATTCTCAGCTTCAGCACATAACCGGTAGTCCCTCCTCCTCTTTTTAACACACTAGAAAAAAGGACGAGATTCCATCCTCATAACCAAATTGCTGTGCTTTGCCCAGAATGACTCTGCAGAGAGTGGCAGAGGTATAAGTAATACAGGTATACTCAGGAACTCATGGCTTTCAAATGTTGCTCAGAGACATAAAGAGAGAGAGAGTTGCTGGAGCAGATTTGGGTGCAAACTGATAAAAGTATGTTCGTAGCTAAAATACTCTTGATTGCCATTTAGCAAATGAACCAAGCATTTATATGCTAAACTGAATACATAACATATGCCAGTAAAAAATTATTATTTCTTTCAGCAAACCCAATGTGAGCTCATTACAAACTTACTCACCACAGAACTCCAGAGTAAGACTCCAGGAGCATGTAGAGTTACTGCTTAACCTACCTTAAGCAGTCACAATACAGCAATTTATAGATGCAAATTGGTATTCAAATGAGCTTTATATGTTGTCATATTAATTTTTAAATTCAAGGCTTCATCATACTGTATTGCAGCAATACTGCATGACGAATTGTTTGTTTTCCAGTAGTTAAGGATTAATTTGGTAGCTCATAGCCTAAAGGAGAAGCTGGGACCCTGAAAGCAGTTATTAACACAGTAATATATGGGTCATTATCTACAGTAATGTTCAGATTTCTGCCATGCTTAATTATAAAATATGCTTTATGACAGCAAAAGAATAAAACAAAGCAATGGCCTAAAATGGCAATGCATCTAGCAGACTATGTGCTCTGCAGGAGAACCAACTGTAGAGATCATCTGCTCATCACAGCTTATGTAGCTGTGGAACACAACCTTTATATGCCAGTGGCCACTCTAGCAGCAAGCTGAGACTTAAAGAAAGTCAAGCAAACACTGCAGGTTTAACCTTCATATTTAATCTGGAGATTCATCTTATACTACTGTACACCATTTTAGAAGTTCCACACTGAACTAATGAAGCCTAGTTTCCAGAACACAGACCCACTCTTTTATGCATGAATTAAAAAAAATACTGCAGCCAGGATACCCTTGACCTCCTGACATGAACTAAACATTTGGTGAGAATTACGCACACTAAACACATTGGGGGCGATTACCAATTTGCCTGTGTCAGTACATACTCAGTAAGTGGTTCATGCCTGCAGGGTTTTGTACCCTTAATCATAACAAAAGTATATGAGTAGTTCTGCTTTGATTAGAGAAGGCAGCGTGGACTCGTTTCACGCTGCCGCTTGTAACATGGGACAAGCTGCGGGGAGGGCTTGTAAAGAAGGAGGGGGTGGGGGAGGAGCGGGGGGGGGGGGGGGGATAGCAATGGCAACAATTTTCAATTGCTGCCTTGCTGTTGGTGTAGGGCTTTTGGCGGGGTTGAGGCGCAAAATAACGGCAGTCAGTAACCAGCAGCGAAGCAGGGGACAGGTTTTCTGCTTTGCTCTGTTGCTGTTTGCTGGCTGGCGTTTAGTCATTAGCAAGCACAGAGTGGCGGTTTGGCGGATCGGAGGATGCGCAGGGCTCGAGCCAAGACTGCTGCGAAGCCCCATGGGGCGGTCTCAGCGAGGGGAAGGGAGCCGGAGGTCGGGGTGGGAAGTGCAGCCCCAGATGCTAAGCGTACCGGGCCGGTAAGTCGTTCTTCGGGGCCCCCCAAAGCCGTATTGTCTGGTCCAGCCGGCCGACCTCTGGCCTCCCCGGCACCTGCGTTAGCTCTCTCCACCCCCCTTCAGGTCGATTCGGGGTAGAGTGGCCCCGAGCCTGAAGTCGAGGAAACCTGGCCGGGGTTGCCGGTAGAAGCCCCCCCCCCCTTCTCTTATGTAGCCGCCTACCATGCCTGATGACGAAATATCGTTGCATGCCGACAGTCGGGAGTTGTATGGGGAGGAGCCAGCCCCGGCGAGCAGGGCCCCGGGGGTGCGCAAATTCGGCGGTGGTCTGGCCTTGTTGGTCAGCGATGGCTTAGCTTTCCAGGTCCCGGTCCGGTCGAGTGCCTCATACGATGGCTCCCGCGGCAGAAGCAGGCCCAGGCGGTTGGCAGAGGGCGCGAAAGCTAGGCGTGGGGTACAGGCCACGCCCAGTGGGGGGAGGTGCGGTAGGCAGGGAGGTGGATCTCGGCCGGCTAATCCCGGGCCGGCTCCAGTGCGTCCTGCCTCCCCAGTGGGTGGTGCCTTCCACGGCAAGCAAGGCAGTGGGTTGGGGAAGGGAAAGATGCCTGCACGGCGCATGCAAGGGGGTAAAAAACCAGTAACACAGGAGGGGGAGGCCCAGTCTTACCTACAGGGCCGGGGGAAGGTGGCTAGGGGCAGGGAAAGTTTTTTAGGCAGAAAGGATGCCACGTTATTAGCGGACATAATTAGTCAGTATGTGGAGGCCAAGTTCAGCTCCAGCCCACAGGAATTGCGCACAGAGGGAGATAGGAGCCTGCAGGGCGTAGATGGTAGGATGCCAGAGGAGGTAGGATCTTTGGGGCGGGAAGTTTTTGCTGGGGAGGAATGGGAGCAGGACAAGCTTACAGGGGTTAGCAGAGGAACAGGATTGCATTATGGTGTTCCAGGTAGGGGCCACAGCAGTATAAGGGCGGAGCATAAGTCTAAGGGGAGCCGTGTAGGGGATTGTTTTTCAGCAGCGGAGGATGCGGAGGTCCCAGGGACATTGAGGCAAGAAGCGTGGAGGGACAGGAATTTTCAGGCGAGGTTCGAGCAGCCGAGGACCATGAAGGAGCCGGTGTACGGAAGTGCGGGGGAATGCCTGAGAAGTGGTTCTGCAGAAGTGCCGGAGCATGGTGCATTGGGTGATGGTACAGGTACGGTTTCTGTGGGGGACAGCCAGGGAGTTCAAGAGTATGATAGGAAGAAGAACAGAGCCAGGGACAGTAGTTCGTCCAGCTCTTCCTCCACATCTTCGAGTTCAAGGGATGAGGGAAGGGGGTCAACACTCAGTGTTAGCTGAGGACCCTAGGCAGGATATGGGGCACCCAGCCTTGGCTTCGTTATCGGAGCTATGGGAAGAAATTCCTACGCGTATAGTCAAACGTATTTGCAAGCGTAAGTTTGTAAACATTTTTAGGTTACTCGAGTGTAGGAGAGGGGACAGGAAACACAGGAAGAAATCAAAGAAGAAGGGAAAACGGGGAGAGGGTGGCATCAAAATCTCTAAGAACATAATCAATTGGGTGAGAGGCTTTCTAAGATTGGCCAGTGTGGTTAGCCATTTTGACCCCACGCAATATGAAGCATTGTTGTCCTATGCGGACAGCATATTAGGAGCGTTCAAAGATTATGAAGGTTGGGCTTGGCTCAACTACGATGAAAAATTTCGGGACAAAATGGCAGCTAACAAATTTATGTCCTGGGGTACGCAGGATATCCATCCGTGGCTTACACAGGTGACAATAAAGGGAGCCAGCATAGGACGAGGAGGTGCAATAGGTATTAGTGGGAACAGTAGTTTAACAGGGCATGGAGTGGCAGGTAATCAGGGTAGTTCCTTTCATGGAACGGGGAGCATCCACAAGATGGAGTCAGTGGGTAAAACTGCAGGGGGTGGAACTGACATATGTTGGAGGTTTAACAAACTTACCTGTTTGTTTCCGCAATGTAAATTTAGGCACACCTGCCTTCCTGTGGAGAGTCGCACCCGGCCACTAAGTGTGGGCAAGGGCAGAATTCTGCCATTACCAAGGGTGGTAAACTTTGAAGTGTTATATCAGAAGGCGAATTCACCCATAGTGCTCTCGGAGTTGAAGGATAGATTGAGGTGTTATCCGGACATAGAGGCGGCTACTTTGTTGTGTGCAGGGTTTAGTGAAGGGTTTCGGATTCCATACGAGCATCCTGGGGAAGGGGGGAGGGTAAGGAATTCCAGGTTGGCTTATCGGATGGCAGAGGTAGCGTGTCAGTTGGGGAGGGTGGTGGGGCTTTTTGAGGAACAGCCGTACAGTAGGATGCATTTGTTCCCGTCAGCGGTTATTCCAAAGAAGGCGCCAGGGAAGTTCAGATTGATTTTGAACTTATCGTACCCAGAAGGTGCTTCTGTAAATGACTTTATTCCGCGGTGAGCATGTACGGTAAAGTACGCTTCCTTTGATGAGGCCATCGCCTTAGTGCGAGAGGCGGGGTGGGGAGCCTTGCTAGCCAAAGCGGATATTGAATCCGCATTTCGGTTCCTCTCGATTCACCCAAGTAGTTTTCCGTTATTGGGTTTTTCCTTTCACGGGGGTTACTTCATGGATCATTGTCTCCCGATGAGTTGTGCAGTTTCTTGCACATTCTTCAAGGCGTTTAGCACCTTTTTGCAATGGGCCACAATGCAGCGTAACGGGTGCAAGGAGATGTTACATTACTTAGATGATTTCCTGTTCGTTGGTCCGAATGGGACTAGCGCTTGTCGGGATCAGTTAATGGGTTTTTTGGAGGTGGCAAGGTCATTAGGCGTGCCCATCGCACAGGACAAAACAGAAGGGCCGGCCACCAGGATTACCTTTTAAGGTATTGAATTGGATTTGGTTGAGATGGTGTCATGGTTGCCATGGGATAAGGTTGTTCACTTGAAGGAATTGGTGAAGTTGGTTCGTGGATCGATTAAGGTGACACTTAAGCAGATGCAATCTTTGATCAGTTCGCTGAACTTCGCATGTCGAGTTATTCCAATGGGTCGGGCGTTTATTCGACGGTTGTCCACTAAGACAGTGGGAATAAGGGCGGGTCACCATTTTATTCGTGTTACAAAAGCAGTGAAGGACGAACTGGGAATATGGGAGGATTTCTTGGAGTCGTTCAATGGAGTGTGCCTGATGCAGGAGAAGGAGATATCGAGCGAGACCTTGGAATTGTACTCAGATGCGGCGGGTGCCACCGGATTCGGTGTGTATTTTCAGGGTCAATGGTGTGCAGAATGGTGGCCGGGGTCCTGGGAAGCTGAGGGACTCACAAAAAATATCATGTTCTTGGAGCTTTTCCCTATGATTGTAGCGTTAACGATCTGGGGGTGTGAACTGCAGAACAAGAAAGTAGTCTGGTGGTGCAATAATTTGGGTGTTGTGCAGATAGTCAATAGGCAATCGGCAAGGTGCCCAAGGGTGTCGGGATTGCAGTGGGAGTTGGTACTTTTGTGTTTGCAGTGGAACGTAACTATCATGGCAAGGCACGTGGCGGGTAGCAGGAATTTGATTGCTGATGCTCTTTCTCATTTCAAGTGGGACGTATTCTGGGCTGAGGCACCTCAGGCGAGTCCGATGGGAGAGACATTCCCGGAGCATCTGTGGAACCTTGGCTTGAGGAGATGTGGCATTTGATTCAACGATCCCTGGCACAGTCTATGTGGAGATCCTATATGACGGGCAGAGAACTGGTGTCTCATTTTTTGCGGGTGCTGGGGTGGATCGGGGGGGCAGTTATTGAAGGGGACATCATGCAATATATTTTGTGGGCAAAGGAAGCGGGATACAAGAGGGCATCTGTGCGCTGCCAGCTTGTGGGTTTCGCATTCTTTCAAAAGCTGGGGGGATATAGAAATACGATTCAGGGTTTCACGGTTCAGCGGGTGTTAAGGGGATGGGGAAGGGAGCAAACGGAACTCCAAGACAAGCAGAGACCCATACTGTGTTTTGACCTGTTGCAGATTTTGAAGCACTTAGTAGTGGTGTGTAGGTTGCATTACAAGTTATTGTTATTTCGGGTGGCTTTTTCACCAGCATTTTTCGGGGCTATGAGAGTCGGGGAGTTGGTGGTGCGATCCAAGGCAAACAAGAAAGGTGAGGGGTTGCGGGCTCAGGACATGTGGATGTATGAGAATAAGATTATCATGCGCATTCAAAATCCAAGACGTATCAGAAAGGTAAAGGGTGCTGGATATCGGTGGAGGCGCGTGACGAGCTGGTGTGCCCGGTCAGGGGCACGAAAGCTTTTGTTCAGGTACGGCCAAAAATCGGGGGATCCTTCCTGATTCACGAAGATGGTTTACCTTTAACGATTTTTCAATTCGCTCGGGTGCTGCAGTTAGTTTACTCGCCGCACTCTTTTCGCATTGGTGCGGCAACCATAGCGGCGGAGTTAGGATGGTCCGCATCGCGGATTCAGGCAATCGGGCAATGAAGATCGGCGGCCTTTCGGGCGTATGTGCGGAAATGAGAGAAAGCGGGGGGGGGGGGGGGTGCTTTTGATAGAGGCTAATGCAGTCCTTTGTTTTGCAGATGCAGGGGTCATATCCGAACGAGAATGCGCCTGGGTCGTGGGCCATTAATTCGTTCACCTTGCGCAGCGAAGGGCTGTGAAGAGGCCTTACAGAGAGCATGTAAATTTGAATAATTGTAATTGGATTGTGCGATGGTTTGGGAAGGGAGGCATGCGCTGGGGTGAGTTGCGATCTTTCCTCCAGTGGCAGGTTCACATTTGAGGCGCTCCAAAGATTATGATTATTTACTTGGGAGGCAACGACATCGGCAGGATGTCTTGACGCAAATTAGTGGCAATAATACGGAAGGACTTGGCGAGTATTCTGAATGACATACCAGGTACATGGGTGGGATGGTCGGATATTATATTGCGGATTAAACACTGTTTGGAACCGTTATGGTGTAAAGGAGTCAAAAAACTGAATCGACAGATTGGCAAATGGTTGGTTCAGCAGGGTGGTTTCTGGGTCCGGCATACTTGGTCGTGGGAGGTGCTCGGGGGTTTCTTTTTGGGAGACGGGGTTCACTTTCTGAAATTGGCATGGATTTATTTAATAATGCCTTGGAGGAGGGATTTATGCAACAGTTGCGTGAATAGAGGACCACAGTGGGGGAACAAAGGTAATGGGGTTACTTTTGTTTGTGGCGGAAAACCCGAGCCCTAAGTTGGAATGTGTTGTATTTGGTTTGCAAAGGACATTGGTGGGGGGGGGGGGGGGGGGGGGGAAATGCTAGTGTAGTTTGGGGCTGCTACACGGGAAGGCCTAAGAGCAAGGGGGGAGGGGCCGATGCTCAGGCCGCATGCTTACCCTCGCTGGAGCCGTGGCGAGGTAAGAGATGGGGGTGTCAACTGAGTCTTACCACTGGGACGTGGCGGTAAGTGAAGAGGGGGCAAAATGGAGGTGGGGGAGGGGTAATGCTTATTTAATGTTATGTATATGTTCAAGGGCTCGGGTTAGGTGGTGTAATAAACTGCGGCCTTGTGTTTAACACCATAACTTGTGTTGATGTGTTTTATACGGGGGGGGGGAGAGGGGGTTGCGGGGTAGCGAGCCGTGGGTCTTGCTTCCCTATGTTATTGCCGCTGGAAAAAAAAACAAAAAAACAAAAAAACACCCACAGTGATTTTCATTCACCTGTTACTTCTGCAGGTACTTTTTCTGGCCAAAACAAATGTGCTTAGTTTTGAGAATGCAAAACCACATGCATTGCTCTCTCCCCCAACCTAACCCCACCCTTAGGAATGCCTCTAAACAATGCACATCCTTGCGCAGTGCGTGTAATTTTACCCGCATTGATGGTGGGCACCATTCAGAAAACCCATTTCCATGGATAAAGCACAGTTTTACCCATGGACAAGTTTTTGATTATTGCCCTCCCTGGTTATTAGCAATATTTACACACATACACACACGCACACATGGTTATCTCATAAGCCTATTCTTCTTTCTGAAAGCAGGCTAATAAAGCCTAAACCTAGAGAACTGAAGAGTCATGTGATTCCCTAAGGGGCCTGTTCCATAGCACTGCTTTAAGCATTTAAAATGTTAGGCACATACACAAAGCCCCCACTTCTGAACGGTACAGGCAGACTCTAATGCATCTGACTGAGACACTGAAGTGGATCGCAAGGGAAACTTGTGAAAAACTGAACTGTGTCCAAGCTATGAACCTGCTGTGAATACAGAGATATGTGAGGAGAGAGACTGCATTCAAATGATTCTCTCTGCTCCACAGCAAAACCGAGAGGCTGTGTCCAATAAAAAGTAGCCTATAGCATTAAGGATGCAAAAGCCTGCAGCATATTTTCAGGGGCTAGCAGATGTATGAAAAATGACAGTGTGTTAGTGTTGACGCCTAGTCATAAAATAGAAAAATGCAGCCCTTGTGCAATGTTATTTTGCCTGCTATGTGCTAGTCGGTGAATAATTCCACAATGAAAGTTTTGATGTAATACTATTAACCTCTACAATTAATCTGCAGTTTGTGCTAGCTTTGGACAGTATTCTGGTACAGCAGAAACCTGTGCTCTGCTCATTTTAAAGGGGGTCCAGGCATTACAAACATGAATCAGTTTTAGAATTTAAAAATGTTGGTCCGATGGTATGCATTCTGTGAACATGAATCGTTAAGGTAACCAGATAGCTAAATGTCGTAATGATCAGGTTAAATCAGTCCTAGTTTTACAGGGGGTAGTCTTACAGCACTCTCGGCCCCATCCAGCATGGCTCTGACAGTAAGACTATCACCTCCCAGTTCGTCCTTGGGGGTTTTGAGGGGGTTATGGGTGGGGCAGGAGGAAGGTGGTACTGGATGGGGCAGGAGGGGCCAGGTGTTTTATTTAAATACCTGGGGGGCGGGGGGGAAGACTCAGGCTGATACAGCCTGCAACTTTGTTTTATTTTGAGAGTTGAAGGGGAAATCGGGCACTACATCCTGACAATTTTTTAAAATTTCTTTGGGGAAATAGGGGATGGAGGATCGGGCCGGCTTGCCTGAGGGGGGGGGGGATTGCACTCAATCTAGTATGTACAGTCCAGTGGGAGACTTGTCCTGCTGAAAACTTGGCTAAAGGTATCTGGATAAAAGTAACTGAATAACTTTGTCACTCTTTGGTCTACTGAATATGAACTATTTGGGTTAAAAAGCAAACTTGTTACCTTGATATGTCACTATACACTTTCAAGGAAACGTAAAAAAGAAAATCTCCCCCTACAGACATTGCATCTTCTTGCAATTCGAGAAACCTTCTGCTAAGGAAGTAATTTTAAAAGAATTTGCATGTGTAGATGTAACTACTATTGTAATTTTCAAAAGCCATTTACGTGTGAATTTTAAGACCCACGTGTAAGCGCACATAGGCATATGTTTGCTATCTCGCGCACATGGATGCGGCAATTTTTTAACATACACGCTAATATGCACACATATATAAAATTGGCTTTTTGCGCATACATGTGTGCACGACTTTATATTGAGGCATGCATGTGCGCAGAAATGCCACCTCGCACGTATTAATGGGGTGGACGTTTCTTAGATACACACGCTGATACAATTACCTTTTTTCCCCCAGTTTGTTCCCAGTTCACCCCAGTAAAGGAGAGGACTTCCTATACCCCCTAGCTAATTTGCCTCCCTTTTACCCTATTAGCCCCGACCATTAAAACCCTGCTGACTAGCCTAGTTTTTGTTATTTTATTACTTAGACGCCATCCATAGCAGAAGTAAAGTTTTGCGGCAGGGGACCCCAGCATGTGCTTGTGCGCAGATAGTTACACTCACACTTCATGTAACAGACTCTGCCCGTCCTTGCCCTGCCCAGATCCCACCCACACCCCACTCCTTGTTTGAACTTTTGAATTTGTGCGCATTACAGGAGAAATGCGCATACTCGTTCAGTTTTTAAAATCCACGTGGTGCGCGCCAGACTGAGACAAGCATGTATCTCCCAGCTTTGGTGTTCGTAGCGCTTTTAAAATCCACTAGTTAGTGTGTAAATGCTTTTAAAAAGCAGGGTTATACTGAACATCATTACATATATTCAGAAATATCTTTAAATTTTTACCCAAAAATAGATCATTTCTATTTATAAAGAACAAAGCAGCACAAAGTCTGTCTGTTAGGAAGCGCTAGGAGAGCAGTTCCACTTCCCAGGGGTTTATGTGTCCTTGGACCACAGCTCGACCCCAGAGGAACTCCGAAGAGGTGCCGAGACAGGCGAGGCATGCCCGAGCATGGGCTGGACAGGAGCAAGGCTGGACTGAAGACAGACGATGGAATTCGGAGCAGACTGGAATGAAGACAATGATGACCGAAGGTACTGACCCTCCACCGGACCTGCACGCTTCGGAAAGACCAACAATGCAATGGTGGTCTTTTGAACAGTCCTCCGACCATTCCAAGCCCTTTCAGACCTGCAGCTGGGTAACGGCAAGAAGCGGCAGGCCGGACAGAGGCCAGAGGCAATTGAAGACCTTGGACAAAGACTCAGGTGAAGACGTAGGTACTTGAACGAAGACTCAGGTGAGGACACATGGACAAAGACTCAGGTGAGGACACTTGGATGAAGATGAAGAATCAAGGTTCTGTAGACAAGGAGCGAGGTTCTGTAGACAAGGAGTCAGGATCAAGAGCTGGGTTGAGACTGCGATGCAGCGTGCCCTACACAGCTACCCGTGGGGCTGGTCGTGGATCATGTTGGAACCGACAAAGACTCCAATGAGATAGTGGAGCGATTGAGAAAGGCATGTTGCAGAAACTGTAGAGGCCTCACCGGGGCGCGCCCTACACAGCTGCCAGTGGCTGGTCACGGACCACGCTGGAACTGACGTAGACTGCAGATGAGATAGTGGAATGATTGAGAGGAACATGTTTTAGAAACTGTAGAGGCCTTCACTGGGGCACATCCTACACAGCCGCCAGTGGCTGGTTGCGGACCACGCTGGTCGGTACAGGTTCTGGCAGTCTTTAGCATGAACGGAGCAGGCACAAGGAATCCGAGGGCCAGCAAAGTTCAAGACACAGGACTTGGCTTCAAGCAAGGATTCAGAACCATGACAAGACTTGGCTTCAAGCAAGGATTACCCTCCGGAGGTTTGAGCAGTGCCAGTAATGGCATGGCAATAGGACTCAGCAATCAAAAACATCAATATAGAATGTCAAAAGCCAAAAAACTAAAAAATTACCTATACCAAAGAGTATATAATACAGAAAATAAATCAGGCAAATCTATTTTTTTTAAAAAGGGGAAGACTTCAGATTTGAGCCTCCAAAGCTTGAATAAAACTCAATAATGCAATCAAAGGACTAAAAAACATCCTTCCAAAACCCTTTGATATTTGTTTACTTTTTTTTTTTTTTTAAATAAAAAAAATTTTTTTTACCATAATAATATCAAGCAAAAAAATTATTTTAGAAGTGAGCTCAAGCACACTTTTAGTTTATTAGCTTCCTTGAAGAGATACTCCTAATTATCAAGATGACTTGTAAACTTATTCAATTGTAATGGCATAGTAGTAGTTTTTCTTCAGAAGATGTTCTATAGCAAAGGTCCATTAATTATGCATTTAAAATATTATTAATGTGAGCAATAGCTCTGCAGTTGGTGCAAAATTGAAGATGCTGTTAACAATTACAAGAAGTCTATAAAAATAACAGCAGGTCTCTAAACTGATGATGGTAAAGAGTGGCCTTTCCAAATGTTAAATTCACAATTGAAGCACACTTATCTGAGATGATAGCTATCAATGCCAGCAATATTGAGGAAAAAATCAGAATATAGGAAGAATTTTAAAAAGCGTTGTTTCATAGGTTTTCTGTGAAAACGCCAGAAAAATAGATAGCCAACGTGACCCACATTTCACTTTCAAGCTAAGCTGCAAGTCTAAAACAAAAAGCAATCTATGAGTTTACTCTAAATTTATCAAACACATATTTGATAATAATTTAGAGACATGCTGTTATTTTTATAGACTGACTTAAGGCATTCTACTCTTCAGTCATAAGCAGGAACATTTTAGTGACTCTACGGGTCTACTGAATACTCACGAAATGAGGCACAGAATGCACACAGTAGTCAGTGTATATAAAGACATCATGAATGATTGACAGTGAATTAAACCAATCTAAATATCAAGAAACATTTTTTGAATGGCTCAGTTGGATCCCATTACAAAAGAGTTCCTCATTCAATATATGTATTAAGACCAGCAAGTTCTATCAAATTTAGTTAAAAAAAATCCATCATTGTTGCAGATAATATAACAATTAATCCTGATCACCTCCACAGGGATTTAAAGGAACACGATTAAAAGTGTTTTGGTTAGACAATGGGGCTTGGACTTTTTAAGTCTTCAATCAACTTTACTGCTCAATTAGTCTGATTCTAAATGCTCATTTTGTCTTGCCCACATAAATGAGCTGGCAAGGACATAAAATGACAGACCACAAAGGTTATAGAACAATTGTTAAAGAACAGTAGCTAATATTTATCTGAGGTCGTTGGATGTATAAATTACTTTATTTGCAGAGTATTCAAACAAAAAGCACAGCGGACACATTTAAAATTACCATGTAATGTCCATTCATCTAAGGTGAAAATTGTTGACTTAACTGAAATTGGCAACATTGCAGGCCTCAGGCACTCATGACGATTTTCTGCTCGAAAGAAAACCATCCTGGCTGCTTGCAAAACCTGGAAGCACAGAAATCACATTCCAATGTTATCAAATACTTGCTGCTATTTTATTAGATAGTGAAGGTAACACAGGGGCTATGAACGGGACACAGATACCGTAAGTTATTCAGCTAACTCAACCATGTCCCAGAATACCCCCAACAATGACTTAACCGACTAACTTTTAGCCGGATATGGGAAATATTCTAACATTGCCATTTAGATAGATAACTTGTGAGTTATTTGGCTAAATGGCTTTGTATATTGACCTCTCAATTATTACAAAAATCTGTTAGCACCCAAATTATGATCCTTGGACCCTTCTAACCAAATAAAGAATAATGAAAAAGGTAAAAAAACAGGATTTAAGATCAGAAAATTAAACTGTTACAGATTCAAGTTTTAAAATCCTCAGCTCCATAGTACTCGGTTGAGGACTTTCAAATTGGTGTACATGCGCACATTTGCGTGCATATGTCAGCCCACCATTTTATAACATACGCATGTGTATGTGCACATGTTATAAAATAGTCAGGCTGCGTGCACAGGTGCGCCAAATTTTAAATCGGCATGCACAAGTGTATGTAAATCCCGCTTTTACTGCGTAAATTTTAAAAGGGGCATGTGCTGATGCCATTGCCAATTTTACCAGTTTGTCCCCAGTTCACCAAGTTAAGAGATAGGTCCTTCAAACCCCCCTAGTTTAATAGTCTTCACTCTCCCCAGTTAGCCCCAACCCTTGTTAACTTACACGTCATCCATAGCAGAAGTAAAGTTATGTGGCAGGGGACTCGGTGCGCGAAGGGCACATATGTGTTTACGCGCACATCTCAGGTTCACGTCCCAAAATGCCCATGCCCCACCCAGACCATGCCCCGTCCCTTTCTGAAAACTTTCGAGATGTGCATGCTATGGGAGATATGTGCATATCTTGGCGGCTTTTAAAATCCCCTCGGTGATGGAAGCCCAACTTATTCATGCTTCCCCTAATTAATGCGTGTGTTGGGCTTTTAAAATTCACCTTATAATGAAGCTGGTCAAGATGATGAGACGGACAGTGAAATGCTAAGAGAAATTAAGGAAACTAACCAAATTGGTAGTGCGGTAATAATGGGAGATTTCAATTACCCCAATATTGACTGCGTAAATGTATCATCGGGACATGCTAGAGAGATAAAGTTCCTGGATGAAATAAATGAGAGCTTTATGGAGCAATTGGTTCAGGAACCGACGAGAGGGAGCAATTTTAGATCTAATTCTCAATGGAGCACAGGATTTGGTGAGAGAGGTAACGGTGGTGGGGCCACTTGGCAATAGTGATCATAATATGATCAAATTTGAATTAATGACTAGAAGGGGGACAGTAAGCAAATCCAAGGCTCTCGTGCTAAACTTTCAAAAGGGAAACTTTGATAAAATGAGAAAAATAGTTGGAAAAAAACTGAAAGGAGCAGCTACAAAAGTAGAAGCACAGTCCAGATGTATTCCACACATTAAGAAAGGTCAAAAGAAGGCAAAACGATCACTGATATGGTTAAAAGGGGAGGTGAAAAAAGCTATTTTAGCCAAAAGATCTTCATTCAAAAATTGGAAGAAGGATCCAACAGAAGAAAATAGGATAATGCATGCGTTGGCAAGTTAAATGTAAGACAGGCTAAGAGAGAATTTGAAAAGAAGTTGGCCGTAGAGGCAAAAACTCACGGTAAAAACTTTTAAAAATATATCCGAAGCAGAAAGCCTGTGATGGAGTCACTTGGACCATTAGATGATCGAGGGGTTAAAGGAGCAATTAGAGAAGATAAGGCCATCGCAGAAAGATTAAATGATTTTTTTGCTTCAGTGTTTACTGAAGAGGATGTTGGGGAGATACCCGTATCAGAGAAGGTTTTTATGGATAATGATTCATTGGATTGAACCAAAACACGGTGAACCTAGAAGAAGTGTTAGGCCTGATTGACAAACTGAAGAGTAGTAAATCACCTGGACTGGATGGTATACACCCCAGAGTTCTGAAGGAACTAAAAAATGAAATTTCAAACCTATTAGTAAAAATGTGTAACCTATCATTAAAATCATCCATTGTACCTGAAGACTGGAGAGTGGCTAATGTTACCCCAATATTTAAAAAGGGCTCCAGGGGCGATCCGGGAAACTACAGATCAGTTAGCCTGACTTCAGTGTCAGGAAAAATAGTGGAAAGTGTTCTAATTATCAAAATCACAGAACATATAGAAAGACATGGTTTAATGGAACAAAGTCAGCATGGCTTTACCCAAGGCAAGTCTTGCCTCACAAATCTGCTTCACTTTTTTGAAGGAGTTAATAAACATGTAGATAAAGGTGAACCGGTAGATGTAGTATATTTGGATTTTCAGAAGGCATTTGACAAAGTTCGTCATGAGAGGCTTCTAGGAAAAGTAAAAAGTCATGGGATAGGTGATGATGTCCTTTCATGGATTACAAACTGGCTAAAAGACAGGAAACAGAGAGTAGGATCAAATGGACAATTTTCTCAGTGGAAGGGAGTGGGCAGTGGAGTGCCTCAGGGATCTGTATTGGGACTAATACTTTTCAATATATTTATAAATGATCTGGAAAGAAATATGACGAGTAAAGTAATCAGATTTGCAGATGATACAAAATTGTTCAGAGTAGTTAAATCACAAGCAGAGTGTGATAAATTGCAGGAAGACCTTCTGAGACTGGAAACGTGTTCCTGATTCCTAGCCTGCTTCAACCTGTCCAGGCTTCTGGTTCCAGGCCCTGTCTTGAATTCAGCTCCATTGGACCCGGTGTGTCCGCTGCATCCTGGCTCCCTGCCTTGAGCATCCTACACGGGATCAACTACATGGAGGCCCGCCTAAGACCAGCCGGCCCCGGTACCCAAGGGCTCAACCTGTGGGGAATGAGGGATGGTATTGGTGAAGCTCCAGTCGGCCTCCACTTCCCGTTTTGCTCCGCCTCCCAACAGTGGGGATCCATGGGGGCTTCCCCATGGGTAGTGTTAACTCCACCTCAGGCTAAGGGTCCACCTCCGCAACAAAAGGGAGAAAAGGGAGGAGGCTGCCACTTGATAGGGGGGTGAAGGGGAAGCCAAAGAAGGGACTGCTGCTGGAAAGGAGTTTGGGGATGAGAGAGATAGTGGGGAGAGGTTGGTGAGGGAGAGAGGGCTGCTGCTGCTGGACAGAGGCTTATGGAGGAGAGGATGCTGCTGATGATGGCTGGAGATTGTGAGAGAGAGAGGGAGCTTTGTTGCTGAGCGGGGAGTTGAGAGAGAGAGCAGCTGCTGGACAGGGAGTGGGGAGAAAGGGGGCTGCTGCTGGGCAGAGGGAGAAGGCTGAGCCTCTGAGAAGGAGAGAGGGAGGAAGTTGTTGGCAGGGGGTGATTGGGAGAGAGGTAGGATGTTGCTGGACAAGGAGTAGAGGGTGAGAAAGGGTGGAGGGCAAGGAATGGATGGGGAGGGAAAGTGGAATAAAGGGCAAGGAATGGGAGGGGAGAGAGAGAGAGAGAGAAGGGGACTCGGAGCAAGGAGTGGGTATGGTAGAGGGAGAGGATGATAAAGGGCAAGCATTAGATGGGAGAAACAGGGGATGCAGAGCAAGAGCGAAGGGCAAGGGGATGCTTTGCTGGAGTTGCTTCCATCAGCGTGACAGCTTTGCCTTCATGACAAAGGAAGAAACTCTGTGCCACTGCATCCACTGGTCAGTGAAGGGGAGGGGGGCATAATTTTGAATATTTCCTTGGGTGCAAAAAATGTTGGTTCCAAAACCGGAAATGGGACAGAACTGATTATGGATCAGGATATAGGAACTATACTAGCCCTTCTCTCTTGCTCAGAGCTGGGTCAGATTAAATCTGAATGGTTCCCATGCCCCTAATGGAAATTTCTGTTGCACTGTGGCATTTCTCTTATGCATATACAAGAATTATAATTAATTTATTCAATTCATTAAGCTAAACCAATACGATGTGTGTCCCTTCTGGCCACTAGATGGTGCAGTGATATCAGAATTAGTGGCTTATATGGTTAACAAAGGGAACTTTCGAGTTTTTGAAGGTTCATCTGGAGTGCAAAGGGGAGGTGAGTGAAACTTGAGTGACAGTGTGGCCCTTCCCCTAAAGGGGTATGTACATTTGGGAGTATAAAAGAGGGTGTTCCATGTGGAATAGGGGCTTGTCCCTGAAGAAGGGGTCTCTGGAGGGGTCTGAGCCATTGAGGAGGAACAGGCGTTACACTCAGTGCTGCTACTCCAAGAGCAGCTTTGAGGAATCCAAAGTGCTTCAGCAAGTCCTCAAGGAGTAACCCAGAAGTGAAAGAAGCTGGGATCCCGATGTTTATGGAGTGAGAAAGAGTCTGAGTAGAACAAGGGCTGGAGAAAAATGAAAGAAGTGAAGACCTGAATTCTGGAATTAAAGTGAGGAGCTGCAGTGCAGTCTGATAGGACCCAAAGGAGAGGCTGGGGAATTGCATCTGCTTTAGAGAAAGGGAGAGTTACCTTGGAACCATCTCATGTGCTGTGTGAGTAAATGGATGGTGAGAAGAGGACGTGATAAAAAGCCTTTAGGGATGAGGTACAGGTAAAGGGATTTTAGAAGGAGAAAGTTGGGAAAAGATGAGGAGATCCATATTCAGCCGCTGCATGGCTCTGCTAGTTAGCTGGTTATACTTATTTGGCTAATGAATATAGTACATTCAGTGGCGCAGCCACGCCACTGAATATACCCATCTGTCACGACCGTTAGTCGCAGACGGCTGCGACCGCTGTTTCTCACCTCTTGCCTCACTACACTGACTCCATTGGGTAGACTTGCTATCGCCGGCCTGCCTGCCTCTGTTCCCGGGCCTCCCTGGATGGCGTGGACGCTGCCGACTGCCATCTTGCCCTCGGAGTTCCTTAGGCACGTGCGCGTGCTCTCGGGCCAGTCTTATGCAAATCATGGCAGTAACCTCGTGGGCGTCCCCCCTGGATGACGACATTCATCGTGGACTTTTAAGTCGGCTGGCCCTGTCTGCCTACGACTTGGCAATGAGTTCCCTCATTGCTGAAACCGCTTCACTCACTACGGACTTCCCGTTCCAGCTCCTGCTTCCTTGGCGTGAGACGTCTCGGGTATCCGCTCCTCGAGGGCCCTTTCCTCGTCTCTGGCTATCCGCTCCTCAGAGGGCCTTGCACCTAGGACCACTGCCTGCCCCGTTCCCTGGGGCTTCCTCTGGAACCATCGCTACTCCTACAGTGAGTACTCCGCTTGCGGACCACTACCATATCATCTCTACTGAGGAACCCTCATCGGTGTTCCCCGCTCTGCGGACCATTGCCGTATCATCTCTAAAGAAGAATCCTCTTTGGGTATACCCCACTTCACAGACCCCGTGCCACCTCTGTGTCTGTGTAACTTTCATGATACACTCCCCGCTCCGTGGGCAGTGTCGCTCTACTTCTCTATAGAGTCTCAAGGACTTCCGAGCTGTATCTGACGTCAGCACCCGGTACTGACGCTCCATGGCTCCACCCCCTGGGGCCATCCCCTCTAGCTCCTTCTGTTCTTCCAGCTCGCTCTCTCTCTGCTCTTTCTCCAGTAGCTGCTGCTCTACATACCCCACAGCTGAGATCTAACCTCCCGACGGTGAGGCTCACGTGGCTCCTCCCCTTGGGCAGTACCATCTCTCACCTTGGCCCTGGGCCCACATACCCACAAATCCTAACACTCCACCCTGGTTGAGTGTGCCCAGTAGCTCTCTGGGGTAGGAAAGGTAGCTCCTGACAAAGATGGGGTTATCTATGTAAAGGTTTTATACATAACCTTCTTCAGTTTTTGTATTGATTGTCTGTCATCATGCTGAGTAAGCAATATACTGTCCTGTATTTTCTATTTTTATTAATCATTATAATGAGCTGTCAAAAGCCTGAGAAAGAATGAGGATATTATTTCAGGATCAATATTAGCTTGAGACAGAAAGGTTAATGAAAATGAAAGAGCCCAAGAATGATTATTTGCACTTGAACGAATTAAAACAGATGATTATGTTCAATGTCCCTACACACTGTCACACACAAAGTAATGATATCCAACAAAAACTCTCAGTGTCACTGTTAGGAACACATTATTGGGTGAATTTTCAAACAATTATACAGTGTTGTGTGCATAGGTAGCATGCACTCTTATATACGATATTTTATAAACTCGCAAGTGCAAATGTACTTGCAGTATTGCACAGAAATTTTAATGGTGAGGAAAAAGGATGGTCTAGGGGCAGGATTCAAAAGTATGCACAAGTTGATATTTTGCAAATGGTACAGGTGCATACATTACC